>NC_138779.1:215474235-215681735 GCF_965119305.1 Pelophylax lessonae | reverse complement strand
TTTTTGAGTTTTGCTCACCCCTGCACAGAAACATGTGGAGAGCATACAAACTCCATGTAGATGGAGCCCTGGGGGGGGTCTGGATTCCACCATTGTAAGGCGACAATCAGAGGCATAACTAGAACCTTCAGGGCCCCCGGTGCAAGAAACCATGAAGGGCCCCCCGGACCCCTTCCCTTCAAGCCTGGGGCTCTTCCCACTGATCCTGGGGCCCTTTACTCTCATTGCGTGGCCCTTTATTACGGTTCTGCATTGGGACCCTTTCACAAGTTCTGCAGTGGGCCCCCTTCCTGCCATCTTGGGGCCTCCCCACGGTGGTGAAATGCCAGGGCCCAGTCGCAAGTGTGACCTTTGCGATCCTGGAAGTTCACCCACTGCTGTCAGTAGTTTTTATTTTTTGGTATTTTAATTGTATTATTTTTTATCATTTTTTTTTACAATGTCACTGACTATGACTCTGTCCATTCAGAAAAGGGAGGAGCTGGTAAATTACATATTTATCGACCCCTTCCTGGTTCTCTATTGTGACACATCCCCTGCAACAGCCGGCAGGAGAGGGGAGAGGGAGCAAAGTGGGGGGGGGGGGGGGTGACATGCACTGCAACAGCCAGCAGGAGAGGGGAGAGGAAGCAAAGTGGGGGGGGGGGGTGGGTGACATCCCCTGCAACAGCCGGCAGGGGAGGGGAGAGGGATCAAAGTGGGGGGGGGGGGGTGGGTGACATCCCCTGCAACAGCCGGCAGGAGAGGGGAGAGGGAGCAAAGTGGGGGGGGGGGGTGGGTGACATCCCCTGCAACAGCCGGCAGGAGAGGGAGCAAAGTGGGGGGGGGGTGGGTGACATCCCCTGCAACAGCCGGCAGGAGAGGGGAGAGGGATCAAAGTGGGGGGGGGCAGGGGGAGCACACAGGGGCCCAGAGACAGCAGAACACAAGTGAACTGGATAGGAGGAGCGGCGGGGGCAGCATACAGAGGAACCAATCTCCTCCTGCAGCTACAGGAGGAAAAAGGAGGACAGTGATTTCTCTACATGATGCTGCCCCCCGCCGCCCCTCCTATCCAGGTGTACAGGGGAGCGGCACAGGCCCCCTGGAGACTGGGGCCCGGTTGCAATTGCAACCCCTGCAGTTATGCCCCTGGCGACAATGGCAAGCCACTAAGACGCCATTGGGGTTGATTTACTAATACTGGAGAGTGCAAAATCTGGTGCAGCTGTGCATGGTAGCCAATCAGCTTCTAACTTCAGCTTGTTCAATTAAGCTTTGACAATAAAACCTGACAGCTGATTGGCTCCCATGCACAGCTGCACCAGATTTTGCACTCTCCAGTTTTAGTAAATCAACCCCAGAGTATCCTTCATAAAATGTTTCTTTTATGAGATCTTCTGTATACAATGTAAATATATATTTGTCTTTTTCCCTTTTTTCCTCCAGGTGATTTGCAGCTATCGCAGTGGAAATTACGTCACAGCGGACAAATATTTCTTCAGGCTGGTCTTGTTAAATGTTTTAACGTCACTAGCTGGAGCATGTATTTTAGCAACGGTAATTTCAGGGCTGATTATTACTCGAAATCATCACTATAAAGCAAACAATTCTACCGACTATTTCTCATATTGGAATTTGTAAGGAGTATGGCGCCTCCCCTGATGGAATTGCAATGTATTGTGTAGAGCCGCCTTCAATTTAAGTAGTAATACCTATATGGGAAGTGAGGTATATTTTGTGAGGTATATTTTGTGAAGTGAGGTATATTTTGAGGCGCTGCTACTAATTGATTACTACAAGCAAGTTGTGTCTGATTGTGGAGGATATGCACTTCTGCAGTCATATTTTGATAAGTGACTACAACTCTCGTGTTGGGATGAACGTGACTTTGCCACTCAAATGTGACATAAATAACAATTATAATAAATGAATAATTAATTGCAAATAATAAAAAAAGTGCTTGTGACAATCCGTGCTGATATCCCAATATGTGCGATGAATTAACCACTTTAGCCCCGGAAGATTTTGCTGCTCAATGACCAGGCCACTTTTTTCAACTTGGCACTGCGCGACTTTAACCACTTAAGCCCCGGAGGATTTGGCTGCTAAAAGACCAGGGGGTATTTTGCGATTCGGCACTGCGTGATTTTAACGGACAATTGCGCGGCCGTGCGACGCTGTACCTAAACGAATTTGACGTCCTTTTTTTCCCACAAGCAGAGCTTTCTTTTGGTGGTATTTGATCACCTGTGCGATTTTTTGATCATGCGCTATAAACAAAAAAAGAGCGTCAATTTTGCAAAAATAGCAATATTTTTCACATTTTTTTATATGAAATTCCCCAAAAAAAATGTAAAAATCAAAATTTTTTAACATTTTTGGCCAATTTGTTTTATGCTACCTATGTTTGGTAAAAAAAAATCGCAAAAAGCGTATTTTGATTGGTTTGCGCAAAAGGTATCGCGTTTACTAACAAAGGGAAAGATTTTTGTAATTTTTGTTGTTTTTTTTTTTAACGCGTAATGGCGGCGATCTGCGATTTTTTTTTGCGGGACTGCGATATTGCGGTGGACAGATCGGACCCTTGACTGACATTTTTGACACTTTTGGGGTTACCAGGGACATTTCTACAGTAATCAGTGCTATATATATGCACTGTTACTGTAAAATTACACTGGCAGTGAAGGGGTTAACTTTATTTGAGAGGGAGGGGCTTTGTGTGTCCCTAGGGGCGTGATTCTAACTGTGATTGGCTGTGGCTTGAGCTGTAGAAACACTGATCAATGGTCCTACATAGTAGAACCGTATGATCAGTGTTTCTACACAGGAGAGAATGACAGGCAGCTTGTTTACACAAGCTGCCTGCCTTTCTCCCTCTCCCCCGACGATCGCAGAGTGACCGGCGGACATCGGGTCCGCCGGTCACACGCGCGGGGGGGTCCGTGACTGCGCGGGAGCGGGAAGAGCGCCGCCGGTGTCGCGCGCTTGCTCCCCAGAGCCTCACAGGCTAGTGAAATTTATTTACGTCACTTTGCCTGTGAGGGGCTGACCGCCACAGTATATCTACTTGCGGCGGTCGGCAAGCGGTTAACTGATAATTGCGCGGTCGTGCGATGCTGTACCCAAATGAAATTTACGTCCTTTTTTTCCCCACAAACAGAGCTTTCTTCTGGTGGTATTTGATCACCTGTGTGATTTTCATCTTTTGCGATATTAATTAAAAAAAGCGACAATTTTGAAAAAATAACAATATTTTTCTACTTTGACAGTTAAAAAATACCCAATATATTCAATTTTTTTGTCATATATTTAGGCCAAAATGTATTTAGCTACATGTCTTTGACAAAAAAATTCTTAATGAGCGTATTTTTATCCACTTTAAGACTGGAAGATTTTACCCCCTTCCTGACCAGGCCATATTTTGTGATTCGGTCAATTGCGCGGTCGTGCGCCGCTGTACCCAAATTTATGTCCTTTTTTTCCCCCACAATTACAGCTTTCTTTTGGTGGTATTTGATCACCTGTGTGATTTTTAATTTTTGAAAAAAAGAGCGACAATTTTGAAAAAAAAATATTTCTCACATTCTGCTATATAACATTCCCCCCCCCCCCCCCAAAAAAAATTGTAAATGAAATTTTTTTTTAACATTTTAGGCCAATTTGTTTTCTGCTACATATTTTTGGTAAAAAAAAAATCGCAATAAGCGTATTTTGATTGGTTTGCCCAAAAGCTATCACGTTTACTAACTACGGGAAAGATTTGTCATTTTTATTGTTTTTTTTTTTTTTTTCTAGTAATGGCGGCGATCTGTGATTTTTTTTTTTTTTTGCGGGACTGTGACATTGCGGCGGACAGATCAGACCCCTAACTGACATTTTCGACAATTTTGGGGGGTCCAGTGACATTACTACAGTAATCAGTGCTAAAAATATGTTACTGTAATAATGACACTGGCAGGGAAGGGGTTAACACTGTTGGTGATCAAGGGGTTAAATGTATGCCTCATGCTTTCTGACGTGTGTGGGGGGAGGGGGGTTCTGTGACACAGACAGAGATCGCAGGTTCAGCTATGCTGAATCCTGTGATCTCTCCCTGTCTGTCACAGAGAAGATCCGCCTGCTTTGTTTACACAAGCAGGCGGATCTTCTCACACTTTCCCCAACGATCGGGGAGGAGAGATGGCGATCGCCGCCTCTCCTCCTCCGGCCCGACTCCCGATGTGTCTAAACACAGTGGGGGGGAGCCTCTTGCGGCGCGCGTGCGCCGTTGAGACAGCTAGGAGTCCAGCGACATAGATCTACGTTGCTGGACCCGGGGGCGCCGCTGTGCCGCAGTAGCAGCACAGCGAGCGGTCCTAAAGTGGTTAACAGATCACTTTAGTGTCCTGCACATTACAGGTGCCAGAGAACAAATATTGACACTATTAAAGGTGCTAAACAAAAGCTCTCATATGTAAACCAATGTTGTAAACGTGATATAAGGTGCTCAGTGTGGTATCCAAGAAAAGATGAAGTATATATATATATATATATATTAGGGATCGACCGATATTGTTTTTTCTGTAACCTTTAATCTGTAACCTTTAGCTTTTAGCAAGTGCCATTGGAGGCACCTCCAAATGTGAGTGTACTATATTTTTTAACTCTGCACTAATTCTATAATAAAACGTGCTACACCATGAAGGGATCTTTTGCATTTCTTTGAGATTTAAGTACAAATGGATGTATGTGACCCTGACCTTCCCCTAGGAAGAAGTGCTTCCCAAAGAAGGAGGAGTTTCTACAGGCACTACAGGTCCCAGAGTGCTTCTGGTGAGTGGCCACTGCTTACTAGGTGGAGGATCAGAGATCTGCTGCACCATTGATTTGCACCAAGGGAAGAAGGATAACGCACCTTTTTGCACAAACTTCCATGGACACTATTTTTTGTTAGCCGGTTCCCGACCAGCCGCCTCCTTTTTACTGCGGCAATGTGACTCTGCTGCGCAAATCGGCGTAGGTCTACGCCGGTCGCGAGCAGGCATCTAGGGAGCGAGCGCATGCTGCCGGCGGCGCTCTTCCGCCCCCACTCGTCAGCGGGGAAGCCGATGCAGCGGGCAGGCGGCTCTGATTGCCGCCTGACACCCGCGATTGCTCCCCGCTGAGAGAGAAGGACAGTCGACTGTTGTAAACACATCTGACCGTTCTTCTCCCTGGAATGATCCCCTGTGATCCCTCTATATAGGATCACAGGTCTCTATAAATCATTTCAGAAGCCACGCCCCCCCACAGTTAGAATCACTCCCCTAGGCTCACATTTACCCCTTGATCACCCAAAATGTTAACCCCTTCCCTGCCAGTGTCATTATTTCAGTAACAGTGCATATTTTTAAACATAATAAAACATTTTTTTTCAAATTGTGCTTAAAAAAAAAAAAAAAATAAATAATTCCAAATAGGACCGGAAGTGACATCATGATGTCGCTCCGGTCCTCCAAGACCATAGAGTCGATGAAAGAGTATCTACTCTTTTATGGGAGCACCCGGTTGAACCATTGGATCCTTTCTTGGGCGAACCGACGGAAATGGTAAGCCTGAGAGACACAGGCAAGCGGCTGGAGGGGGGAAGGTTGTCCCCTCCCGCCGCTTCGGAAAGCATTCCAGCAGCTCATGAGTCGCTTTTGGACAAACATAAGTGCAACTTAAAAAAATAAATAAAATACATATATATATATATATATATATATATATATATATATATATATATATATATATACATATAGCTGCAAGAAAAAGTATGTGAACCTTTTGGAATGATATGGATTTCTACACAAATTGGTCATAGAATGTAATCTGATCATCATCTAAGTCACAACAATAGACAATCACAGTCTGCTTAAACTAATAACACACAATGAATGAGATGTTGCCATGTTTTTATTGAACACACCATGTAAACATTCACAGTGCAGGTGGAAAAAGTATGTGAACCCTTGGATTTAATAACTGGTTGAACCTTCTTTGGCAGCAATAACTTCAACTAAACGTTTCCTGTAGTTGCAGATCAGACGTGCACAACGGTCAGGAGTAATTCTTGACCATTCCTCTTTACAGAACTGTTTCAGTTCAGCAATATTCTTGGGATGTCTGGTGTGAATCGCTTTCTTGAGGTCATGCCACAGCATCTCAATTGGGTTGAGGTCAGGACTCTGACTGGGCCACTTCAGAAGGCAGTACATGACTGATTGTTGTCCTATGGACAGAGTCTCCCACCTCAGCTGTAGATCTCTGCAGTTCATCCAGAGTGATCATGGGCCTCTTGGCTGCATCTCTGATCAGTCTTCTCCTTGTATGAGCTGAAAGTTTAGAGGGATGGCCAAGTCTTCGTAGATTTGCAGTGGTCTGATACTCCTTCCATTTCAATATTATCGCTTGCACAGTGCTCCTTGGGATGTTTAAAGCTTGGGAAATCTTTTTGTATCCAAATCCGGCTTTAAACTTCTCCACAACAGTATCTCAGACCTGCCTGGTGTGTTCCTTGTTCCTCATGATGCTCTCTGCGCTTTAAACAGACCTCTGAGACTATCACAGTGCAGGTGCATTTATACGGAGACTTGATTACACACAGGTAGATTCTATTTATCATCATTAGTCATTTAACTCAACATTGGATCATTCAGAGATCCTCACTGAACTTCTGGAGAGAGTTTGCTGCACTGAAAGTAAAGGGGCTGAATAATTTTGCACGCCCAATTTTTCAGTTTTTTATTTGTTAACAAAGTTTGAAATATCCAATAAATTTCGTACCACTTCATGATTGTGTCCCACTTGTTGATTCTTCACAAAAATTACAGTTTTATATCTTTATGTTTGAAGCCTGAAATGTGGCAAAAGGTCGAAAAGTTCAAGGGGGCCGAATACTTTCGCAAGGCACTGTATATATATATATACTGTATATTGCAGAAGTGCAACTTTTAAATATTAAAAAAAATGCTTTGGAAAGCAATCCAGCAGCTCATGAGTCGCTTTTGACCAACAGAAGTGCAACTTTAAAATCGTTTTTAAAAAAATATTGCTTTTGTACAAACATAAGTGCAACTTTAAAAAAAAAAATATATATATATATATACAGTATATTGCTTTTTCACAAACAGAGGTGCAACTTTCAAATATAAAACAAAACAAAACTGTAAACTCTATTGGTTGTAATTATATTGCACGTATTACCGGAATAAATTACCAACATTAAATATTAAGAAAAATAAAAATAAAAAAAAGCCTTTTTCGTAATTTTTTTTTTCGATAGTTGGTAGCTTAGAAAATGGGGGAAAGGGAAGGCAATCATTATAAGTCAAGTTTTTACCCTAAAGGCTTCACCTCCCCGCTGTCGCCAGTACCAGTCCGCTTCATTCTGCTGTGCACCAGCTGCCATCCAGCTTGCCTGCTTCACTGAAGACCACTGGTGACTACCCCTGCATAGCGTGGACACCTGATCTTCTGCCAGCAACACCTACAGGCACTTCTGCCACTTTGCGCTTCTGCACCTCCTGTTTACACTATCAGGGGCCCCGAGTCAGAGGTGTAAGAGAGGCCTTCCTCATCACATCAGGCTCTGCTACCAGATACTTCATAGGTGGTTTCTAAGTTCTTCGGTATAACTTTATTTTTGGACTTTTTTTTTCTTACTAAAACTTTATTTAGGTCACATAGAGCACATATGTCAAACACAAGGCCTCATCCAGCCCACCAAGCCTTGTCATGGGGCCCTCGAACCCAGTTTTGCAGCTGGGACGTGATGGAACTCAATTCCGCCACCTCCAGCTCTCACCCTCCCCGGTGTCACTTTATATACACAAAAGCCTTCTGCGTTTACAGAGCACAGCTTACAGCTTTGCTCTCAGTGACTAACAGATCCCTGTATGCAATCACGGTGGAAATAGATCTCCAGAATCCGAGAGAGCGAATGATCACCCTGCAACGGAGGCAGAGCTGCCTACATGGGGTGGGGGGGTGGGTACTACAGCTGGGCTAGGTAGGAAACAGATTTGTGAGGAAGGTTTGGGGGAAAGGAGAGGGTTCCACAATGTGCATAGAGCACTCCTAAACCCTGCACTCTGTACACAGCACAACCCTGAACTCTGCACTCTGTATGCAGCATACTCCTTGACTCTGTACCCTATATGCAGCAAACTCCTGAACTCTGCCTCTGTACAAAGCATACTCCTAAACTCTGCACTCTGTACATAGCATACTCCTGAACTCTGCACTCTGTACGTACCGAACATCCTAAACCCTGCACTCTGTACACAACACACCCCTGAACTTTGCACTCTGCACTTAGCATACTCCTGAACTCTGCACTCTGTACATAGCGTACTCCTGAACTCTGCACTCTGTATACAGCAAACTCCTAAATTCTGCACTCTGTATGCAGCAAACTCCTGAACTGTGCACTCTGTATGCAGTGAACTCCTGAACTCTGCACTCTGTACATAGCATACTCCTAAACTCCGCGCTCTGTACATAGCATACTCCTAAACTCTGCACCCTGTACATTGCATACTCCTGAACTCTGCACTCTGTATGCAGCATACTCCTGATCTCTGCACTCTGTATGCAGTGAACTCCTAAACTCTGCACTCTGTACACAACACACCTGTGAACTTTGCACTCTGTACAAAGTGTACTCCGGAACTCTGTACATAGCGTACTCCTGAACTCTGCACTCTGTACATAGCGTACTCCTTAACTCTGCACTCTGTACATAGCGTACTCCTGAACTCTGCACTCTGTACATAGCGTACTCCTGAACTCTGCACTCTGTACATAGCGTACTCCTTAACTCTGCACTCTGTACATAGCATACTCCTGAACTCTGCACTCTGTACATAGCGTACTCCTTAACTCTGCACTCTGTACATAGCGTACTCCTGAACTCTGCACATAGTGTACTCCTGAACTCTGCACTTTGTTCATAGTATACTCCTGAACTCTGCACTCTGTACATAGCGTACTCCTGAGCTCTGCACTCTGTACATAGTATACCCCTGAACTTTGCACTCTACACTCTGCAATCCTGAACTCACACTGTTCAGGATTGCTGAGTAATGCACTCCTGAACTCTGCACTCTGTACATAGCATAATCCTGAACTCTACTCTCTGTACATAGCGCACCCCCTAAACCCTGCACTCTGTACACAACACACCCCTGAACTTTGCACTCTACACATAGCGTACTCCTGAACTTTACATTCTGTATGTAGCATAATCCTGAACTCTACACTCTGTACAGAGCGCACCCCCTAAACCCTGCACTCTGTACACAACACACCCCTGAACTTTGCACTCTACACATAGCGTACTCCTGAACTTTACATTCTGTATGTAGCATAATCCTGAACTCTACACTCTGTACATAGCGCACCCCCTAAACTCTGCACTCTGTACACAACACACCCCTGAACTTTGCACTCTACACATAGCGTACTCCTGAACTTTACATTCTGTACTTAGCATAATCCTGAACTCTGCACTCTGTACGTAGCATACCCCAGATACAATCGACCCTTTGAGGGCAATGATACAGCTGATGTGACCGGCGATGAAATTGAGTTTGACACCCCTGACATGGAGGACAAAAATTGTCCCCGATATCAACTCTTTGTGACAGATTCTCTTTAATGAGAAATCAGAGGTCTATTAGATTCCAGGTGTCTCATCTGCCCCCCATTGTAGCTAATGGAGTGCAGATCGCGCTCTGCCACCATCTGGTCGCAGAGGAGAAGTAGAGCAAAAACTATTTGTGGATTAAAAGGAAATATTGCATCAAAACAGTTTTTTTTAGTTTGTTTTCCAATAGGCTATACATTTGTATGTTGTTGTTTTTGGCTGGAGCTCTGCTTTAAGTGCTACGTTTGAAGGGATTAGAGACATTAATATAATTCTTTACTGCAGTGAAGTCTGGTAATGCAGGTTTACACAACCCTAATGAATTGTTAGAATTTCTTCTGGTTCTGAGAAGTTATTCAAACTACATACCAACACCTGTGACATCGTTAGGGTGTTGTAGAAAGAACAGAAGTTCCAGGTTGATGTAAAGTCAGTGTGTTCTCTGAGTCAAACCTCATCCTACACGAAAGACCAGGGAGAAAATTTACAGCCATAAGCAACTAAATTATAATCAAGAGCGGATGGAAGAGACATTAGAAAGAGATACGGCACCTCCACCCTACCAGGCTGAACCTCCACCTCCACCCTACCAAGCTGTACCTCCACCCTACGAGTCTCTGCCTCTACCTTCTCCACCATCGTTCTCCACTTCCTTCTCCGAAGCTCACACGGACTCCTTGTCATATTTCTCCTCCATTTCAACACCAACTGGCCAAAATACAGACTATCCATTGTCATATCTAGAGCAAAGGACAGATGATCCTCCCCCGGACTACTCCGGACCATACTGGATTACTATAGAGCTTCCACAACCATGTGTTCCTTCAGAAGGATCCAGGACAAGATGTGACGAGCCAACCCGTCAAGCAGAAACCCAAAACCCCTCACCGGGTACTTTGGTCAGACAGACCAGTTCAAGGTCTCTCAATGAAACCAATTTGAGGATGTCTGGTGTGCTATCCAATTGTCTAGCAGGGTGGTCAATTATCAACTTGTGTTTGATGCCCTTCCTGGGTATTTTTGCCTTTTGCCTCTCTGAAAAGGTAAATATCACACTCTGAACTGGTGACTTTAAAGAAGGAAAATCTAAATTTAAAATTGTAATGACTCATAGGGCAGGTTGGAGAGATCAATACAGGCTCTGTCACCATTGCCAAATTAGTAAAATAAACTAGTACCTGCAAAGAAGGCATTAAAGCAGAGACCTATTAAAGCAGAGACCTATTTACAGGGGTCACCATTTCGACCCGGCCCCATGCTCCAGGGGGGCTGCACAGACCCCCCCTGTATGCCTGGATAAAAGGGCGGCGGGGGCCGTGGCATGTAGAGGAAACAATTCCTCCCTGTAGCTGCTGAATGTCCGTTTCTCCTCCTTTCCCTTCAGCAGACATTCAGCCGCTGCAGGGGGAAATGGAGAGTATCGGTTGATCCCATGCCGTTCTGCCACCTCTCCTATCCCTGTCCTCCTGCCCTGGACCCCTGTGTGCTTTCCTGGCCCCCCTCGTGGATGGAGAGCGGGTCCACGTTCCTACATACAGAGGGACTAAGGCAGGGTGGCTATGTTCCTACATACAATAGGAGCAAAGCAGGGTGGCTATGTTCCGACATACAGAGGGACCCAGTAAGGGTGGCTATGTTCCTACATACAGTGGAATTAAGGTAGAGTGGCTATGTTCCTAAATTCAGAGGGACCAAAGCAGGGTGGCTACATTCCTATATACAATAGGACCAAGGCAGGGTAGCTATGTTCCTACATACAGAGGGACTAAGGCAGGGTGGCTATGTTCCTTCATATAGTGGGACAAAGGCAGGGGGGCTATGTTCCTAAATCCAGAGGGACCAAAGCAGGGTGGCTATATTCCCTTATACAGTGGGACTAAGGCAGGGTGGCTATGTTCCTTCATACAGTGGGACAAAGGCAGAGGGGCTATGTTCCTACATACAGAGGGACTAAGGCAGGGTGGCTATGTTCCTACATACAGAGGGACTAAGGCAGGGTGGCTATGTTCCTACATACAGAGGGACTAAGGCAGGGTGGCTATGTTCCTACATACAGAGGGACTAAGGCAGGGTGGCTATGTTCCTACATACGGTGGGACTAAGGCAGGGTGGCTATGTTCCTACATACAGAGGGACTAAGGCAGGGTGGCTATGTTCCTACATACAGAGGGACTAAGGCAGGGTGGCTATGTTCCTACATACAGTGGGACTAAGGCAGGGTGGCTATGTTCCTACATACAGAGGGACTAAGGCAGGGTGGCTATGTTCCTACATACAGAGGGACTAAGGCAGGATGGCTATGTTCCTACATACAGAGGGACAAAGGCAGAGGGGCTATGTTCCTACATACAGAGGGACTAAGGCAGGGTGGCTATGTTCCTACATACAGAGGGACTAAGGCAGGGCGGCTATGTTCCTACATACAGTGGGACTAAGGCAAGGTGGCTATGTTCCTACATACAGAGGGACTAAGGCAGGGTGGCTATGTTCCTACATACAGAGGGACTAAGGCAGGGTGGCTATGTTCCTACATACAGAGGGACTAAGGCAGGATGGCTATGTTCCTACATACAGAGGGACAAAGGCAGAGGGGCTATGTTCCTACATACAGAGGGACTAAGGCAGGGTGGCTATGTTCCTACATACAGAGGGACTAAGGCAGGGTGGCTATGTTCCTACATACAGAGGGACTAAGGCAGGGGGTCTATGTTCCTACATACAGAGGGACTAAGGCAGGATGGCTATGTTCCTACATACAGTGGGACTAAGGCAGGGTGGCTATGTTCCCTTATACAGAGGGACTAAGGCAGGATGGCTATGTTCCCTTATACAGAGGGACTAAGGCAGGGGGGCTATGTTCCTACATACAATGGGACTATGGAGAATGAGAGTAGCCATTCTCCAACAAGAAGTCAGATCACAGCAGCAAAAAAAAAAAAAAAAAAAAGAAGGAATTTGGAGATTTGGGAAGGAGCTGAGAGCCATAGAAGAGACATTTCTGAATTAAGAAATCAGACTGGAACATATATATATTTTTTCAAACCAGAGTGTAGTGTCAGAGGGGCGTCTCCAGGTTTCCATATTGCATTTAACAGAAAATGACAGCGGCTGCAGATTGAAAAGGACCCGTGCCACAATTGTATACGTTATATTATTTTTTTTATTTGCAATATTTCTTTCCGAAAAAATGGAGTTGCCTTTTAACCACTTTACGACCGCCCGCCGCAGATGTAAAAAATCGCAGTTAGCCGCCACTGGTAAAAAAAAAAAAAAAAAAAAGCAATATAAATTACATAAATCTTTCCCGTAGTTAGTAGACACGATTACTTTTGCGCAAACCAATCAAAATACGCTTATTGCAATTTTTTTTACCATAAATATGTAGCAGAAAACAAATTGGTCTAACATGTTAAAAAATTTTGATTTTACTTTTTTTTTTGGTAATGTTCTATAGCAGAATGTGAAAAATATATATTTTTTTCAAAATTGTTGCTCTTTTTTTGTTTATAGCGTAAAAAATAAAAATCGCACAACTGATCAAATACCACCAAAAGAAAGCTCTATTTGTGGGGAAAAAAGGGATGTAAATTTTGTTTGGGTACAGCGCCGCACGACTGCGCAATTGTCCATTAAAGTAACACAGTGCCGAATCGCAAAATAGGGCCTGGTCAGGAAGGGGGCAAATCCTTCCGGTCTTAAAGTGGTTAAAGTGTTACTAAACCCACAACAGTAAAACCAGTCTGTATATGCAGAAAAGCATGCTGGTTATATTCACTGTGGAACCTAAGGGGTTAATCTTCTGTCCGCATTGTGTAAAAAGGCTGTTTGATCCTGTCTTCTCTGATCCTCCCTTTCTTCCACAGTCCCCAAACCATCTGCTAGAATAGAGCCTTGGGGACAAGCTGTACATGCTCAGTTTGGTGCGTATTGCTAGAAAGTTTTTTTTTTTTTCTTGGGAGTGTGTATGTGATCAGCACAGGACCAATCAGCACTGTCCAGACAGAGGGTCAGAGGTCCAGCAGCCTCATAGGACAGTCAGAGGAGAATGAAAACTCCTCCTACAAGCTTTAACCAGACAGTGATAGAAGTCACAAGACTGCCATATACATATATATCAAAAAAGTATATGGGCTTTTTTTTTTTTTTTGAGCAGATTACAGGCGTTTTTATTTGTTTCCATTGGTCCCTTGTCAACCTAAAAACGCCTGCACAAAAACGCCTGTAAAAATAGCGATGCATAGTTATGAACGTAGCTTTGGGCCCTGTTCACACCTGAGCATTTTTCATCTTGTAAAACTCTCATCTCTGAAGTCTCAAAATGCCCAACAAGCAAAATTCCATTCATTTCAATGGCCCCTGTTCACATCTGAGCGTTCTGTGGCCTGAAGCAAAACGCCTGAAGCTCAAAAAAGTACACGAGCTTCTTTTTTTGGCAGATTACAAGCGTTTTTTGTTAGATGTCAATGCCTGCCTCCAAACACCTGAAAAAAAAAAAAAAACACCTGAAAAATGCCCAAAAAAAAAAAAGGCCTGAAAACAATACGCTCAGGTGTGAACGGAGCCTCAGGCATTTTTCTTCAGGTGACTAAACGCTCAGATGTGAACAGGGGCCATTGAAATGAATGGGATTTTGCTTGTTGGGCATTTTGAGACTTCAGAGATGAGCGTTTTATGAGCTGAAATACTCTCAGGTGTGAACAGAGCCTTAGAGCAGAAAATCGCCCTAAAAAAACGCCTAGAAGTGAACAGAGCCTAATCTAATTAAGGCGCCTTTCTTGCTGTGCCACCTTACTTGCACCTTCCTCGCTGACTCCAATGCATTAACCAAAATGGCAAAATTTTCTGAAATATCCTAATTTTAGGGAAACAAAAAGTTTCCTTTTTGAGTTTTGCTCACCCCCTGCACAGAAACATGCGGAGAGCATACAAACTCCATGTAGATGGAGCCCTGGAGGGGGGAGTCTGCATTTCACCATTGTAAGGCGACAGTCAGAGGCGTAACTAGAACCTTCAGGGCCCCGGTGCAAGAAACCATGAAGGGCCCCCCAGACCCCTGGCCAGACCCCTTCCCTTCAAGCCTGGGGCTCTTCCCACTGATCCTGGGGCCCTTCACTCTCGTTGCGTGGGGCCCTTTATTACGGTCCTGCAGCGGGACCCTTTCACAAGTTCTGCAGTGGGCCCCCTTCCTGCCATCTTGGGGCCTCCCCCACGGTGGTGGAATGCCAGGGCCCGGTCGCAAGTGTGACCTTTGCAATCCTGGAAGTTCACCCACTGGTGTCAGTAGTTTTTATTTTTTGGTATTTTAATTGTGTTATTTTTTACTTTCAATCATTTTTATTCAAGAAAAATAAGTGAACATAGCAGTAAAATACAACGAAAATGTTGAGAGAGTAACATAACTAGGAGACAGAGCAATAAGAATAGTACAGGGTGATCAATAGGGTAACGTCAGCATGACCATATGATAGTAGTCTGAGTGACGGAACAGCATCAAAAACACCGGGCATTATATGGACAGTGGTAGAAAAGAGCGCAATTAACAGTGACAGTGTGGTTTCTAGTACTGCAAATCTTCCATCTAGCTCACTTCCCGGAAGAAAGGCATATGTGTGCGAAGTTGGAAGATACTGGATAGGAAAAGGCTGAACACACCACGCACGTCTCGGCAACATGCCAGGGCGCTATCTCCCATGTCAAAAGCAACTTTATTAAAATCTGTTACCTCTCGTAAACTTAGAGAAGGGGCCATGGGGCCCAGAAAAGAGCTAGGAAGCAGAGGAACAGAGGTAGAAAAGAAAAGGGAGAGAAGAAGAGAGAACAGGACAGGAGGACGAGTATACAGCTAGTCCCCAGGAGCTGACAACAAGAGAATCTAACTTAACCACTTGCCGTCTGCTCACTAGAGCTCTACTGCGGCAAAGTGGTTCATTATCGTCTGGTGACGTAGACCTACGTCGCCAGACACTCCCCTTTCTCGGCGCCGCCGGAGGCTCGCTCCCGCTGTATTCAGTCACAGCGGGAGTCGGGCCAGGGGAGGAGCAGCAGCGATCGCCGCTGCTCTTCCCCGATCGTCGGGGAATCGAGTGTGGAGATCCGCCCGCTTGTGTAAACTCCTAAGTGACAGGCAGGGTCAGATTGCAGGGTTCAGCATAGCTGAACCTGCGATCAGTCCCTGTGTCACTCAGTCACCTCCCCCCACACACGTCAGTAAGCACCAGGCATACATTAACCCCTCCCTCTCCAATAAAAATTAACCCCTTCCCTGCCAGTGTCATTTTTACAGTAACAGTGCATATATAGTTACATAGTTACATAGTTACATAGTAGGCGAGGTTGAATAAAGACAATAGTCCATCCAGTTCAACCTGTGTAGGTGTGTGTGACTGTAATCATCTAACATAGCCCTCAATCTCCTGATCCTTGAGATGTAAGTCTAAGAGTCTTTTGAAAGTCACCATACTACCCGCAGAAACCACCTCTTGTGGTAGACAATTCCACAATCTTGTAGCCCTAACAGTAAAGAACCCCCCACGTTGCCTGAGGTTAAAACGCTTCTCCTCTAATCGCATTGTATGTCCTCGAGTCCTCATGCAATTCCTTCGAATGAACAGCTTTTCTTCTAAGCTGAGATCCCCATTAAGATATTTATAAATTGCTATCATGTCCCCTCTCAGACGTCTTTTCTCCAGGGAAAATAAATCGAGCGATTGCAGCCGCTCTTCATAGGTAAGGTCCTCCAACCCCCTAATCAGTTTAGTTGCCCTTCTCTGGACTTTCTCCAGCTCCAACACATCCCTCCTGAGGACTGGCGACCAGAACTGGACAGAATACTCCAGATGCGGTCGGACCAGAGTTTTATAAAGTGGAAGGATTATAGTCTTATCTCTGGAATACATCCCTTTCTTTATGCATGCTAATATTCTGTTGGCTTTGGAAGCTGCCGCTTGGCATTGCATGCTGTTGCCTAATCTATCATCAACTAAGACTCCCAAATCTTTCTCCATTTTTGATTCCCCCAAGGGTTCCCCTCCTAACGTGTATTGTGTTTTTATGTTTTTGGTCCCCAAGTGCAAAACCTTACACTTCTCCACATTAAACCTCATTTGCCATGTCGTTGCCCACTCCGTAATTTTGTCCAGGTCATTCTGTAGGATATCTGCTTCATGCTGTGCAGTTATTGCCCTGGCCAATTTTGTGTCATCTGCAAAAACTGATAACGAACTACTGATCCCTTCCTCAATGCTGTTTATGAATAAATTGAACAAGGTTGGTCCCAGGACTGAGCCCTGGGGCACCCCGCTTACTACCTCAGACCAGTCTGAGTATGCGCTGTTTATTACTACCCTTTGGACACGGCCTTTTAGCCAATTCCGTATCCAAGAGCAAACCCTGCGGTCAATACCTGCAGACCTTATTTTATAAATTAAGCGCTTGTGGGGAACTGTATCAAACGCCTTAGCGAAATCCAAGTACACCACATCCACTGGTCTCCCCCTATCTAGCTCACAGCTCACTTCCTCGTAGAATGCTAAGAGATTGGTTTGACAAGAACGCCCATTTGTAAACCCGTGCTGGTTACTACTGATGATGTTGTTGTCTTTAGCATACTCTACGATATAGTCCCTTATCATCCCCTCCAAAAGTTTACATATTATTGATGTCAGACTGACAGGCCTATAATTTCCCGGGATATGTCTCTGGCCCTTTTTGAATATCGGAATCACGTTAGCCTTCCTCCAATCCCCTGGTACATCTCCTGTCCTAATACTGTCAGCAAAGATCAGGAACAGTGGTCTAGATATAACCATACTGAGTTCCTTGAGCACTCTCGGATGTACGCCATCCGGGCCTGGTGATTTGTTTGTGTTAAGTTTATCCAGTCTTTCCCTGATTTCCCCCTCTGTTAGCCATAGTGGCAAGTCCTGTGTATTACTACTAACCATACAGTCATGGTCAGTGTACCCTTCCTTTTCCTGCGTAAAGACTGACGAGAAAAAAGAATTCAGCACGGTTGCTTTTTCAGTGTCCTCTGTAACCATCCTCCCATCATCGTTAATTATGTGTGCAATATGCTCTGCCCTAGTTTTTTTGCTGTTGATATATTTAAAGAATTTCTTTGGGTTTTTTTTACTATCCTCCGCTATTTGTCTCTCAAAGTTGATTTTAGCCATCTTGATTTCGTGTTTACACTTCTTATTTTCCTCCTTGTATTGCTGGAAGGCCGATACTGTGCCCTCTGATTTATATTTCTTGAAGGCCAATTTTTTTCCCCTAATAAGTTTTTTAACGCTACGGTTTAGCCAGCCAGGTTTGGCTTTGTCTCTTCTAAATTTATTCCCCATAGGAATGCACTGCAAGATGCCTTTGCTTAATATTGTTCTAAAGCATTCCCATTTTTCCTCTGTGGTCAGTGATCCCAGGGTTTGGTCCCAGTTTACCCTTTCCATCAATGAGTACAATTTTGGAAAGTCTGCCCTTCTGAAGTTTAGGGTTCTTATGTTCCCCACTTGCCTTTTTATATTGTTATTTACACTAAATGTGATCATCCTGTGATCGCTAGAGCCCAGGTTGTCCTGGACTCCTACCTCCGAGATTATGTCTGGGTCATTAGTGATCAATAGATCCAGGATAGCATTCTCTCTAGTAGGGGAATCCACCAACTGCGACATGTAGTTATCCTGTAAGGTTTCCGTGAATAGCCGGGCCTTATGCGAGTGTGCAGTCCCCTCTTCCCAGTCAATGTCGGGATAATTGAAGTCCCCCAATATGATGACTGATCCTAGTTTTGCCGCTTTACCTATTAGTGCTAAAAATTCCAGCTCTACCTCCTCCCCTTGGTTAGGTGGCCTATAGCAAACCCCCACAACTACTTTTCCCTTATCTTCTTCCCTATCGAGTTCAACCCACACAGATTCTAAATCCATGCTCATCCCATCCGTAATGTCACTCCTTTCTAGCACCTTTATATTGTTCTTGACATAGAGACATACCCCTCCCCCTCTTTTACCAACCCTGTCCTTCCGGTACACCGAATACCCTTGGATATTGGCCAGCCAGTCATGTGAGGGGTCGAACCAAGTCTCCGCTATTCCCACAAGGTCTATGTCTTCCTCATGTACTAACATTTCCAACTCATCCATCTTATTAGCTAGGCTCCTGGCATTAGCATATACCCCTCTTAGTTTTACGGAAGTTAAACGTGATTGGCGGTTTTGTTTATTTCTGTTTGGTCTGCTGTTCTCCCGCACAGACCCGCCAATTGATGTTGTTGACCTACTGTCGCTGTTGACCCTACAACTGCCTTCAGTCCTCTGCTCCCTCCTGACTGATTCTACTTCTGAGCACTGATTACTGCAGTAATGTCACTGGTACCCCCAAAAGTGTCAAAAATGTCAGTCAAGGGTCCGATCTGTCCGCCGCAATGTCGCAGTCCCGCAAAAAAAAAAAATCGCAGATCGCCGCCATTATTAAAAAAAAAACACCAAAAATAACAAAAATCTTTCCCTTAGGGCTCTTTCACACGGGCGATCCGATCAGATCCGCCTGTCAGTTTTTTAGGCGGATCTGATCGGATCCTCCATGCAGCTCTATGGGGCAGCGGGTGTCAGCGGAGGTCACCTCCGTTGACACCCGCTGCCATCCGCATCCGATCCTGTGCTGAAATCTGGACGGATGGAAACCCTATTTTTCCATCTGTTCAGTAATCGGAGCGGAGCGGATCTGATGAGAGCGGACAAGCGGTCCGCTCTCCTCCGATCCCCCATAGAGGGCAGCGGGTGCCGAGACACCTCCCTCTCCGCTCTGCAAGCGGAGATGGAGCTGTCATCCGCCCGGCTCAGCGGGGATCGCGGATCGATCCCCGCTGAGCAACACGGATCCGCCTGCGGAGGCGGACCGTGTGAAAGAGCCCTTAGTTCGTAAACGCAATAACTTTTGCGCAAACCAATCAAAATACGCTTATTGTGATTATTCTTACCAAACATAGGTAGCAGAAAACAAATTGGCCAAAAATGTAAAAAGATTTTGATTTTAAATTTTTTTTGGGGGGAATGTCATATAAAAAAATGTGAAAAATATTGTTATTTTTTTCAAAATTTACGCTCTTTTTTTGTTTATAGCGCAAAAAGTAAAAATCGCACAGGTGATAAAATACCACCAAAAGAAAGCTCTGTTTGTGGGAAAAAAAGGACGTAAATTTCGTTTGGGTACGGCGTCGCACGGCCGCGCAATTGTCAGTTAAAGTCGCACAGTGCCGAATCGCAAAAAGTGGCCCAGACGTAAGACAGCAAAATCCTCCGGTGGTAAAGTGGTTAAGGTCACTCCACGGATCAGGGAGATGCCTACATATGTTGCCCAGGGCTCCCAGACCAGTTAAAATTTGGGTACCGTGCTGGACAAGACGCTTACCATCTTTTCCTGGGTCATAATCCAGGTGATTTTATTCCTTGTCTTCCTGATGGAGACCGTGGGTAATTTCCAGGAACCCGCTATGGAGAGTTTGACTCCTAGAAGGAGATAGCGAACCAACTTTTGTGTGTTTCGGTATGCCGGGAAGTTTTGAGTGGAGAAGAGCTACAGGAGCAGTGTTGGGGATCTTGTGACCGGTAACTTTTAAATATCATGTGAAAAATTTTGTTCCAAGTACTTCGTAACCTAGGGCATTCCCACCAAACATGTAGCATAGAACCGGGTATCTGGCATCCCCTGAAACAGAGAGGTGAGGAAGAGGGATACATCTTGTGTAGACTTACAGGTACAAGATACCATCGAGTCATCACTTTCAGACTCGCTTCCATTAGTGGTACACTGCCGATCCCCTGAAAGGGGCGAAAGCTAGCCCTACCCCAATCCTCTATGTCCCAGGTGACCGCCAGCTCCCTTTCCTTAGCCTGCATATACGGAAGCTTCTCTTGGTCGGAGATCAGTGATTGATAGATTATGGAGATGTCCCCTCTCTGCTCCACAGAATTACAGCACCATACCTCATAGCTTGTGAAAGAAAATGGAGGAGTCTCATCTTTGGAAATGGTTGTAAGAAAGTGAGAGATTTGTAAAAATCTATACATTTCCGATGGTGGCATTTTGAGCTTGTCGGAACAATGCTTGAGGGTGAAGGGACCCTTGGGGGTGAAGAGTGTCCTATGCGGTAAATTCCTTTATCAAGCCACCATTGAAAAGCCTTGATGTCCATACCGGGCTGGAATGCCGGGTTATGGAATAAATGTGAGAGTGGTCTCATGCTGGAAGTAAGGGAGGAGGACTGCCTGAGATTATCCCATAAAGCGAAGGAAGACAACAAAACTGGGGATATTATAGGAGGTCCAGTGCTTTAAGTGGCCCAAAAGAGGTGCCGGTACTCTAATATAGCCTATAAATGTTTTTTATATCAGGGCCCCCACAGAGCACCCCCCACCTCACATCAGGGTCCCCACAGAGCGCCCCCCACCTCACATCAGTGTCCCCACAGAGCCTCCCCACATCAGGGTCCCCACAGACCTCCCCCCCACATCAGGGTCCCCACAGAGAGCCCCCCCACATCATGATCCCCACAGAGCACCCCCTCCTCCCATTAGGGTCCCCACAAAGCCCCGCATCCCATCCCACATCAGGGTCCCCACAGAGCACCCCCCCTCACATTAGGGTCCCCACAGAGCCCCCCCATCCCATCCTATCCCACATCAGGGTCCCCAGAACTGCTCCTACTCACGTTTTTAGGCTGAGGCTGACACACAGGACTCACTGTGCTGTGCTGGGCTGGAGTAGCCGAAGGGAGGAGGTGGGTGGAGCCAACACTCCACTCTGCGCGCAGCAGAGGAGGAAAGAGGCTCCGCAGTGTATGCTGGGGCCTCGCTCTCCTCCGCCTCAGATGACCTCACTGGTTGCTAGATGCCGGGCGGCGATAGCAACCAGTGCACTGCAGTACAGGCCAGCAGCGTGGCAGCTCTGCCGCCGCTGCTGGCCTGGGCTGGGACTCCGGAGCAGGGGGACTCACTGGTGGTGACTGGTCTGGCTCTGGAGTGGGAAATATTTTCGGGGGGGGGGGCGGAAGTGAGGGCGCAGATGTCCAAAATGAGCGTACCGGTACGCTAAGGTGCACCGGCCCACTTAAAGCACTGAGGAGGTCTATGTCTGGGGGGTCTCCAGAGGAGGAAATCCAGAGTATATGAGGGGAACGCCTGTCCCTCGATTTGTATCCAGTCTGGTTTTTCAAATCTGGAGTAGATGACAGAAAGTTGAGCTAACCGCGCTGCCTGGTAATAAAGCCAGAGGTTAGGCATTCCCAATCCCCCCCTACGTCTATGAGTATACAAAACCTTGCGGGAGAGTCTATGACCCATGCCCCCCCAAATAAAGTTGATTATCAAGTTTTGGAACTTGCGTAACGGTTCCCTAAGGAGAGGTATCGGCAGAGCCCTAAATAAGTAGAGGAGTCTAGGAAGTAGGTTCATCTTTATTTGTATTATTTTTTATCATTTTATTTTATTTTTTTACAATGTCACTGACTATGACTCTGTCCATTCAGAAAAGGAAGGAGCTGGTAAATTACATATTTACCGACCCCTTCCTGGTTCTCTATTGTGACACATCCCCTGCAGCAGCCGGCAGGAGAGGGGGGGGGGGGGACCAGGGGAGCACACAGGGCCCAGAGACAGCAGAACACAAGTGAACTGGATAGGAGGAGTGGCGGGGGCAGCATACAGAGGAACCATTCTCCTCCATTTTCCTCCTGCAGCTACAGGAGGAAAAAGGAGGACAGTGATTTCTCTACATGCTGATTCAATATATATATTGAATATTTCAACCAGGCCCAGTTCTGTATGAGCTCAGCTGTTAAGTACTACTAGTAACATTTTTTTTCTACTCAAGTAAAGAAGCATAGAACCTTTGGCAAGCTTTCTTTGCTCCCCGTGCGTCCTTTACAGAGATTTCTCCCATCTTCCTGTCCCAGTGACACACACACCAGCCATTAAAGAAAGTCCTGCCAAGTTCCAACCAAAATACCGTCAGCAATACAAACCTAAAATTAAAAGAAAATGTTTGGCTGCTGAAATTCCACAGTGCCGGTTCACACTTGTGCGACGCGGGAAGGCTGCGAATATGCAGCGTGTTCCCGCATCGCATTCGCACATCTGGCAGTTCACACTGCCATATGCGATATGCAGGGGGGTGTCAATTAAAAGTTAACGACACCCCCAGTTGCGATCGCATATCGCAGTGCGTTCTGGAAGTTCGCACAGAATCGGATCGCACAAGTGTGAACCACTGTGCGATCCGATTCTGAGGCGGCTCAAAAAATGCCTCATGTGCAAGTTTGCTGTGGATGCGCTGCGAATTCAGCCATACAAAGTGTATGGCTGAACTCGCATCCGCACAGGAGATCGCATGTAATGAAGGAGCAGTGCGCTCCGAATTACATGCGATGAGCGCATCCGCAGAAGTGTGAACCGGCACTTAATATTGCCTATATATATATATTATTTATATTTTCCATCTCCTGTCTGTACCCTATCTTCTACTTGACTACAAATACCTTCTGGCAGCGCACAGGCCTCTCTTTTCTGCTTTTATACTTGCATGTTAGGTCCCTTTCACACGGTCCGCATTCCGTTGTGGACCGTGCTCTGCTCAGCGGGGATCGATCCGCCGATCCCCGCTGAGCCGGCGGATGACAGCTCCGTCTCGGCACTGTGTGCGGAGAGGGAGGTGTCAGAGCCCCGCTGCTCTCTATGGGGAATCGGATGACAGCGGACCACCTGTCCGCTCTCATCCGATCCCCAGGACGGATGGAAAATAGGGTTTCCATCCGTCTGGATTTCACGGACAGGATCGGATGCGGATGGCAGCGGGTGTCAGCGGACATGTCACCGCTGACATCCGCTGCTCCATAGGGCTGAATGGGGCATCCGATCAGATCCACCTAAAAAACTGACAGCAATACCCACCAACATTACCCAGCAGCAGTAACCACCAGCACTACCCACCAGCGGTAATCACCAGCAGTACCCACCAACATTACCCAGCAGCAGTAACCGCCAGCACTACCCACCAGCAGTAATCACCAGCAGTACCCGCCAGCACTACCTGCCAGCAGTAACCCCCAGCACTACCCACCAGCGGTAATCACCAGCAGTAACCTCCAGCACTACCCACCAGCTTTACCCACCAGCTTTACCCATCAGCGGTAACCACCAGCATTACCTGCTAGCATTACCCGCCAGCACTAACTACCAGCACTACCCACCAGCTTTACCAACCAGCAGTAACCACCAGCACTACCTGCCAGCAGTAACCGCCAGCACTATCCACCAGCGGTAACCACCAGCATTACCTGCTAGCATTACCTGCCAGCACTAACTACCAGCACTACCCACCAGCTTTACCCACCAGCAGTAACCACCAGCACTACCTGCCAGCATTACCCGCCAGCACTAACGGCCAGCACTACCCACCAGCATTACTCACCAGCAGTACCCACCAGCAGTAACCGCCAGGACTACCTGCCAGCAGTAACCCCCAGCACTACCCACCAGCGGTAAGCACCAGCAGTACCCACCAGCACTACCTGCCAGCAGTAACCCCCAGCACTACCCACCAGCTTTACCCACCAGCAGTAACCACCAGCACTACCTGCCAGCATTACCCGCCAGCACTAACGGCCAGCACTACCCACCAGCATTACTCACCAGCAGTACCCACCAGCAGTAACCGCCAGGACTACCTGCCAGCAGTAACCCCCAGCACTACCCACCAGCGGTAAGCACCAGCAGTACCCACCAGCACTACCTGCCAGCAGTAACCCCCAGCACTACCCACCAGCCGTAACCACCAGCAGTACCCGCCAGCACTCCATGTCTGACCCTCTCTTCTCCTCCTCTCTCCTCTTCTCCTCTCCATGTCTGACCATCTCCTCTCTTCTCTTCTCCTCTCCATGTCTGACCCTCTCCTCTCTTCTTCTCTCCATGTCTGACCCTCTCCTCTCTTCTCCTCTACTCTCCATGTCTGACCCTCTCCTCCATTTCTGACCCTCTCCTCTCCATGTCTGACCCTCTCTTCTCCTCCTCTCTCCTCTTCTCCTCTCCATGTCTGACCCTCTCCTCTCTTCTCTTCTCCTCTCCATGTCTGACCCACTCCTCCATGTCTGACCCTCTCCTCTCCATGTCTGACCCTCTTTCTCCTCCTCTCCTCTCCATGTCTGACCCTCTCCTCTCCATGTCTGACCCTCTTTCTCCTCCTCTCCTCTCCATGTCTGACCCTCTCCTCTCCATGGCTGACCCTCTCCTCTCTTCTCCTCTCCTCTCCATGTCTGACCCTCTCCTCCATGTCTGACCCTCTCCTCTTCATGTCTGACCCTCTCCTCTTCATGTCTGACCCTCTCCTCTTCATGTCTGACCCTCTCCTCTTCATGTCTGACCCTCTCCTCTTCATGTCTGACCCTCTCCTCTCCATGTCTGACCCTCTCCTCTCCATGTCTGACCCTCTCCTCTCCATGTCTGACCCTCTCCTCTCCATGTCTGACCCTCTCTTCTCCTCTCCATGTCTGACCCTCTCATCTCCTCTCCATGTCTGACCCTCTCATGTCCTCTACATGTCTGACCCTCTCCTCTCCATGTCTGATCCTCTCCTCTCTTCTCCTCTCCTCTCCATGTCTGACCCTCGCCTCTCCATGTCTGAGCCTCTCCTCTCTTCTCCTCTCCATGTCTGACCCTCTCCTCCTCTCCTCTCCATGTCTGACCCTCTCCTCTCTTCTCCTCTCCTCCATGTCTGACCCTCTCCTCTCCATGTCTGACCCTCTCCATGTCTGACCCTCTCCTCTCCATGTCTGACCCTCTCCTCTCCAATTCTGACCCTCTCCTCTCCAATTCTGACACTCTCCTCTCCAATTCTGACCCTCTCCATGTCTGACCCTCTCCTCTCCATGTCTGACCCTCTCCTCTCCATGTCTGACCCTCTCCTCTCCATGTCTGACCCTCTCCTCTCCTTGTCTGACCCTCTCTTCTCCATGTCTGACCCTCTCCTCTTTTCTCCTCTCCTCCATGTCTGACCCTCTCCCCTCCATGTCTGACCCTCTCCTCTCTTCTCCTCTCCATGTCTGATCCTCTCCTCTCCATGTCTGACACTCTCCTCTCCATGTCTGATCCTCTCCTCTCCATGTCTGATCCTCTCCTCTCCTCTCCATGTCTGACCCTCTCCTCTCCATGTCTGACCCTCTCCTCTCCTCTCCATGTCTGACCCTCTCCTCTCCATGTCTGACTCTCTCCTCTCCTCTCTTCTCCTCTCCATGTCTGACCCTCTCTTCTCCTCTCCATGTCTGACCCTCTCTTCTCCTCTCCTCCATGTCTGACCCTCTCTTCTCCTCTCCTCCATGTCTGACCCTCTCTTCTCCTCTCCTCCATGTCTGACCCTCTCTTCTCCTCTCCTCTCCTCTCTTCTCCTCTCCATGTCTGACCCTCTCCTCTCCATGTCTGATCCTCTCCATGTCTGACCCTCTCCTCTCCATGTCTGACCCTCTCCTCTCCATGTCTGACCCTCTCCTCTCCAATTCTGACCCTCTCCTCTCCAATTCTGACCCTCTCCTCTCCATGTCTGACCCTCTCCATGTCTGACCCTCTCCTCTCCATGTCTGACCCTCTCCTCTCCATGTCTGACCCTCTCCTCTCCATGTCTGACCCTCTCCTCTCCTTGTCTGACCCTCTCCTCTCCTTGTCTGACCCTCTCCTCTCCATGTCTGACCCTCTCCTCTCTTCTCCTCTCCTCCATGTCTGACCCTCTCCTCTCCATGTCTGACCTTCTCCTCTCCATGTCTGACCCTCTCCTCTCCATGTCTGACCCTCTCCTCTCCATGTCTGACCCTCTCCTCTCCATGTCTGACCCTCTCCTCTCCATGTCTGACCCTCTCCTCTCCTTGTCTGACCCTCTCCTCTCCTTGTCTGACCCTCTCCTCTCCATGTCTGACCCTCTCCTCTCCATGTCTGACCCTCTCCTCTCCTCTCCATGTCTGACCATCTCCTCTCCATGTCTGACCCTCTCCTCTCCATGTCTGACCCTCTCCTCTCTTCTCCATGTCTGACCCTCTCCTCTCTTCTCCATGTCTGACCCTCTCCTCTCTTCTCCATGTCTGACCCTCTCCTCTCTTCTCCATGTCTGACCCTTTCCTCTCTTCTCCATGTCTGACCCTCTCCTCTCCATGTCTGACCCTCTCCTCCATGTCTGACCCTCTCCTCCATGTCTGACCCTCTCCTCCATGTCTGACCCTCTCCTCTCTTCTCCTCTCCATGTCTGATCCTCTCCTCTCCATGTCTGATCCTCTTCTCTCCATGTCTGACCCTCTCCTCTACATGTCTGACCCTCTCCTATACATGTCTGATCCTCTCCTCTCCATGTCTGACCCTCTCCTCTACATGTCTGACCCTCTCCTCTCCTTGTCTGACCCTCTCTTCTCCATGTCTGACCCTCTCCTCTCTTCTCCTCTCCTCCATGTCTGACCCTCTCCTCTCCATGTCTGACCTTCTCCTCTCCATGTCTGACCCTCTCCTCTCCTTGTCTGACCCTCTCCTCTCCTTGTCTGACCCTCTCCTCTCCTTGTCTGACCCTCTCCTCTCCTTGTCTGACCCTCTCCTCTCCTTGTCTGACCCTCTTCTCTCCATGTCTGACCCTCTCCTCTCCTCTCCATGTCTGACCATCTCCTCTCCATGTCTGACCCTCTCCTCTCTTCTCCATGTCTGACCCTCTCCTCTCTTCTCCATGTCTGACCCTCTCCTCTCTTCTCCATGTCTGACCCTCTCCTCTCTTCTCCATGTCTGACCCTCTCCTCTCTTCTCCATGTCTGACCCTCTCCTCTCCTTGTCTGACCCTCTCCTCTCCTTGTCTGACCCTCTCCTCTCCTTGTCTGACCCTCTCCTCTCCTCTCCTCTCCATGTCTGACCATCTCCTCTCCATGTCTGACCCTCTCCTCTCTTCTCCATGTCTGACCCTCTCCTCTCTTCTCCATGTCTGACCCTCTCCTCTCTTCTCCATGTCTGACCCTCTCCTCTCTTCTCCATGTCTGACCCTCTCCTCTCCATGTCTGACCCTCTCCTCCATGTCTGACCCTCTCCTCCATGTCTGACCCTCTCCTCCATGTCTGACCCTCTCCTCTCTTCTCCTCTCCATGTCTGATCCTCTCCTCTCCATGTCTGATCCTCTTCTCTCCATGTCTGACCCTCTCCTCTCCATGTCTGACCCTCTCCTCTACATGTCTGATCCTCTCCTCTCCATGTCTGACCCTCTCCTCTCCATGTCTGACCCTCTCTTCTCCTCTCTTCTCCTCTCCTCCATGTCTGACCCTCTCTTCTCTTCTCTTCTCCTCTCCTCCATGTCTGACCCTCTCTTCTCCTCTCCATGTCTGACCCTCTCTTCTCCTCTCTTCTCCTCAACTCCATGTCTGACCCTCTCTTCTCCTCTCCATGTCTGACCCTCTCTTCTCTCCTCTCTTGTCCTCTCCATGTCTGACCTTCTCCTCTCCATGTCTGACCCTCTCCATCCCACCCCATGTCTGACCCCCTGTACTCCTCTCCATACCACCCCTTGACTGACCCTTGACTGAGGGGGGGTATTGGGTGGAGCTTGGGCGGTACTTTTAAATGTGGGAGGAGCTTGGGCGGGACTTCCTTTAAAATGTGGGAGGGGTTATCAAATTTACCTTCGGGCTGAAGCCCCTGGTCTTTTTCCCACCTAGCAACGCCCCTGGTCAGGGGTCCGATCTGTCCTCCGCAATGTCGCAGTCCTGCAAAAAAAATCGCAGATCGCCGCCATTAAAAAAAAAAACAACAAAAATGACATAAATCTTTCCCTTAGTTAGTAAACGCAATAGCTTTTGCGCAAACCAATCAAAATACGCTTTTTGCGATTTTTTTTTTTTACTAAACATATGTAGCAGAAAACAAATTGGCCAAAAATGTTAAAACATTTTGATTTTTACATTTTTTTGGGGGAATTTCATATAAAAAATGTGAAAAATATTATTTTTGCAAAATTGACGCTTTTTTTTGTTGATAGCGCATGATCAAAAAATCGCATAGGTGATCAAATACCACCAAAAGAAAGCTCTGTTTGTGGGAAAAAAAGGATGTCAAATTTGTTTAGGTACAGCGTCGCACGACCGCGCAATTGTCCGTTAAAGTCACGCATTGCCGAATCGCAAAATAGGCCCTGGTCAGGAAGGGGGTAAAATCTTCCGGGGCTTAACTGGTTAAAAGTCCCATTCTTTGTTCTTTATTTGTGGAATAATTCAGGGATGACACAATGTGGCAGACCATACTTTGTTTTGTCAACCCCAGAGTATCCTTCATAAAATGTTTCTTTTATGAGATCTTCTGTATACAATGTAAATAAATATTTGTCTTTTTCACTTTTTTTCTCCAGGCGGAAAGCAGCTATCGCAGAGGAAACTTCGTCAGAGCGCGCATATATTCCGTCTGTGCGATCGTGTTTAATATTTTGACGACGTTAAGTGGATTAGCAATTTTAACAACTTTAATTGTAGTGCTGTCTCTTCATTGAAATCCTCCTCCTACCGTCTCTGCAGAACACGCTTCTACCTACTCTTCCTCATATTTGGGGACGTAAGGAGTATGGCGCCTCCCCTGATGGAATTGCAATGTATTGTGTAGGTATATTTTGTGAGGTATATTTTGTGAGGTATATTGTGTGAAGTGAGGTATATTTTGAGGCGCTGCTACTAATTGATTACTACAAGCAAGTTGTGTCTGATTGTGGAGGATATACAATTCTGCAGTCATATTTTGATAAGTGACTACAACTCTCGTGTCGGGATGAACGTGACTTTGCCACTCAAATGTGACATAAATAACAATTATAATAAATGAATAATTAATTGTAAATAATAAAAAAAAAGTGCTTGTGACAATCCGTGCTGATATCCCAATATGTGCTGTCAGGGCTGCTGATAGAAATCGCGGAGCCCCAAACAGACTTCCTGACAGGGCAACCCCCTCCCCACAGAGAAAACAGGCATCTATGGAACCGGTGTATCAGTATCAGTGTATTCATCACCCCATGGGAATGCAGCTGATCAGCTGTGACTGTGTCAGGAAGAACTGCAGGAAGAGAAACAAAGTTGCAGAGATAACAAACTCAGGAGCAGAGATAACATTGGAGCCAGGGCTGGGAGGGGGGGCCCACACAGGGAGGAGGATTAGTGAGGGACAACTGTCTCTTTCTCAGCAGATAAAAGCTGGCAGCAGGGAGAGGGGGAGAGATCAGCTTTCAGCTGCTGGAGGAAGATTTCTGTAAATGTCATCACTGATCCCCCTCCCTGTGTGGGCCCCCCTGTGTGCTTGGGCCCCCTACAAGAGGACCAGTGCCCCCCCCCATCAGCAGCCCTGCATGCTGTATCCCAATATGTGCAATGAATTAACAGATCACTTTAGTGCCATGCACCTTACAGGTGCCAGACAACCAATATTGACACTAATAAAGGTGCTAAACAAAAGCTCTCTCATATGTAAACCAATGTTGTAAGAGCCGGTTCACACTGGGGCGACTTGTCAGGCGACCTGGTCGCCTGACAAGTTGCCGTGGGTCGCCTGCCATAGAGTAGCACAGGACCCATTCTAATAGGAGCGACACAAGTCGCTCCGACTTAGAAAAAGGGTACTGTACTACTTTGGGGCGACCTGGAGCGACCTGCATTGACTTCAATGATATGAAGTCCGTGCATGCCGCTCCGAGGTCGCGGTGCGACTTCACAGGTCGCCCCGGCAAGTCGGGTCGCCCCTATGTGAACCGGCTCTAAACGTGATATAAGGGGCTCAGTGTGGTATACAAGAAAAGATGAAGTACATATGTTAGTGATCGACCGATGTCAGTTTTTCCTTGCCGATACCGATATTTTGGCCACTGTTTATCATACATTTACCAACTTCAGCCCCGGAAGGTTTTACCCCCTTAACCACATAACGACCGCCCACCGCAGTTTTACTGCGGCAGGCAGCCGCTCCTGGGCAAAGCGATGTTATACTACGTCGCTTGCTCAGGAGACTCTACTGGGCGAGCGCTCATTAGCTAGGGAGCCAGCGCGTGTGACCGGCGGCTCCGATGGCCGCCCCCGCCACTCGCGATTTCCCGCAGCCTGAGAGAGAAGGACGGACGGCTGATGTAAACACAGCCATCTGTCATTCTCCCTGAAGTGATCACAGAGGCTATGCGATCCTGCTATATAGGATCGCATGTCTCTGTGATTACTTCACAAGCCACGCCCCCTGACAGTTAGAATCACGCCCCTAGGGACACATTTAACCCCTTGATCACACATACTGTTAACCCCTTCCCTGCCAGTGTCATTTTTACAGTAACAGTGCATATTTTTAGCACTGATTACTGTAGTAATGTCACTGGTACCCCCAAAAGTGTCAAAAATGTCAGTAAGGGGTCCGATCTGTCCGCAACAATGTCGCAGTCCCGCTAAAAAAATCGCAGATCGCCACCATTACTAGTAAAAAAAAAAACAATAAAAATGACATAAATCTTTCCCGCATTTAGTAAACACAAAAACTTTTGCGCAAACCAATCAAAATACGCTTATTAGTGATTTTTTTTAATCTAAAATATGTAGCAGAAAACAAAGTGGACTAAAATGTTAAAAAATTTTGATTTTTACATTTTTTTTTTTGAGAGAATTTCATATAAAAGAATTTTAAAAATATTGTAATTTTTTCAAAATTGTCGCTCTTTTTTTGTTTATAGCGCAAAAAATAGAAATCGCAGAGGTGATCAATTACCACCAAAAAGAAAGCTCTGTCTGTGGGAAAAAAAGGATGGCAATTGTCCCTTAAAGTAACGCAGTGCAGAATAGCAAAATAGGGCCTGGTCATTGAGCAGCCAAATCCTCTGTGCTAAAGTGGTTAATGACCAGGCCATTTTTTGCAATTCGGCACTGCGTTACTTTAACGGAAAATTGTGCAGTCGTGCGACGCTGTCCTTTTTTCCCCCACAAATAGAGCTTTCTTTTGGTGGTATTTGATCACCTCTGCGGTTTTTAGATTTTGCGCTATAAACAAAATAAAGAGCGACAATTTTGAAAAAAAAAAAAACCACGCCATATTTTTTACTTTCTGCTATAAAACATTCCCAATAAAATTTTTTAAAAAATTACATTTTTTTTTATCAGTTTAGGCCAATTTGTATTCTGCTACATATTTTTGGTAAAAAAAAAAATCCCAAAAAGCGTATTTTAATTGGTTTGCGCAAAAGTTATAGCGTTTACAAACTACAGGATAGATTTTTGGACTTTATTTATTTATTTATTTATTTTTTATTAGTAATGGCGGCGATCTGCAATTTTTAGCGTGACTGCGACATTGCAGCGGACAGATTGGACCCCTAACTAACATTTTTGACACTTTTTGGGGACCAGTGACATTAATACAGTAATGGGTGCTAAACAATATGCACTGTTACTGTATAAATGACACTGGCAGGGAAGGGGTTAATACTGGGGGGTGATCAAAGGGGTTAAATGTATGCCTAACTGTGCTTACTGACTGTGTGTGGGGGAAGGGCTCTGTGACAGGCACAGAGAGATCGGTAAGCTTAGCTGAAACTCCTGATCTCTCCCTGCCTGTCTGACAGAAGATCCGCCTGCTTTGTTTACATAAGCAGGTGGGTCTTCTCTCAGTTTCTCGGACGATCGCGGGAGGGCAGACCGCGGCCCGCCTCCCGCTGTGTCTAAACATAGCAGGAGCGCGTCGCGCGCCGCCGAAACGTCCCCTCTTCTCAGCCACATCAGTTGTCATTACAAGAACCTCTGTCCAACTGTTAAGCATGGGGGTGGATCAATCATGCTTTGGGGTTGTATTGCAGGCAGTGGCACAGGGAACATCTCACGAGTAGAAGGAAAAATGGATTCAATAAAATTTCAGCAAATTTTGGATGGTAACTTGATGCCATCTGTGAAAAAGCTTAAAGAGAGGATGGCTTCTACAAATGGATAATGATCCTAAACACACCTCGAAATCCATGGGGGATTACATCAAGAGGCGTAAACTGAAGGTTTTGCTATGGCCTTTACAATCTCCTGACCTCAACATAATTGAAAATCTATGGATAGACCTTAAAAGAGCAGTGCGTGACAGACAGCCCAGAAATCTCAAAGAACTGGAAGACTTTTGTAAGGAAGAATGGGCAAAGATACCTCAAACAAGAATTGAAATACTCTTGGCTGGCTACAAAAAGCATTTACAAGCCGTGATTGCCAAAGGGGGCAGTACAAGATATTAACTCTGCAGGGTACCCAAACTTTTGCAGACGCCATTTTTTTTGTTTTCTGTTATTTTGAAAGTGTCAATGATGGAAATAAAATCAAACTTTTGTTGACATATTATAAGAATGTCTAATCTGTAATTTGATGCCTTTTTGGAGATTTTTCCATCTTTCCTTGGCTTCTTTATGCACATTAATACAAATTTTTACCTGGGGTGCCCAAACTTTCGATCCCCACTGTATATATATATATATATATATATATATATATATATATATACAGTCCTGATGATGCCACTTCCTGGTAAAAATGCATTGAGGTTCCAGCACTACATCACTTCCGGTTTGCGGCTGGTCGGAGCGGGGGGTTGGAACGCACATTAGAACGCACGCCACTAGCAGAGCGGCGGTTCCTGGATATCTGTTACCTTTAGCTTTTAGCAAGTGCCATTGGAGGCACCTCCAAATGTGAGTGTACTATATTTTTTAACTCTGCACTAATTCTATAATAAAACGTGCTACACCATGAAGGGATCTTTTGCATTTCTTTGAGATTTAAGTACAAATGGATGTATGTGACCCTGACCTACCCCTAGGAGGAAGTGCTTCCCAAAGAAGGAGGAGTTTCTACAGGCACTACAGGTCCCAGAGGCCTGAGTGCTTCTGGTGAGTGGCCACTGCTTACTAGGTGGAGGATCAGAGATCTGCTGCACCATTGATTTGCACCAAGGGAAGAAGGATAACACACCTTTTTGCAAAAACTTCCATGGACACTATTTTTTGTTAACCGGTTCCTGACCGACCTTTTTACTGCGGCAATGTGGCTCTGCTGTGGGAATCGAGGTAGGTCTACGTCGGTCGCGAGCAGGCAGCTAGGGGGCGAGCCCCCACTCGGCAGCGGGGAAGCCGCTGCACGGGGCAGGTGGCTCCGATTGCCGCCTGACACCCGCGATCGCTCCCTGTAAACACAGCCGACCGTTCTTCTCCTTGGAATGATCACAGAGCGCCTGTGATCCTTCTATATAGGATCACAGGTCTCTATGATCATTTCAGAAGCCACGCCCCCCCCACAGTTAGAATCACTTCCCTAGGCTCACATTTAACCCCTTGATCACCCAGAATGTTAACCCCTTCCCTGCCAGTGTCATTATTACAGTAACAGTGCATATTTTTAAACATAACAAAACATTTTTTTTCAAATTGTGATTAAAAAAAAAAAAAGAAAAAGAATTCCAGATAGGACTGGAAGTGACATCATGATGTCGCTCCGGTCCTCCAAGACCATAGAGTCGATAAAAGAGTATCTACTCTTTTATGGGAGCACCCGGTTGAACCATTGGATCCTTTCTTGGGCGAACCGACGGAAATGGTAAGCCTGAGAGACACAGGCAAGCGGCTGGAGGGGGGAGGGTTGTCCCCTTCCGCCTCTTCGGAAAGCATTCCAGCAGCTCATGAGTAGCTTTTGGACAAACATAAGTGCAACTTAAAAAAAAAAAAATATATATATATGCACTCTGTACATAGCATACTCCTAAACTCTGCACTCTGTACATAGCATACTCCTAAACTCTGCACTCTGTACATAGCGTACTCCTAAACTCTGCACTCTGTACATAGCGTACTCCTAAACTCTGCACTCTGTATGCAGCAAACTCCTAAACTCTGCACTCTGTATGCAGCAAACTCCTGAACTCTGCACTCTGTACATAGCGTACTCATAAATTCTGCACTCTGTACACAACACACCTGTGAACTTTGCGCACTGCACATAGTGTACTCCTGAACTCTGTACATAGCATACTCCTGAACTCTGCACTCTGTACATAGCGTACTCCTGAACTCTGCACTCTGTACATAGCGTACTCCTTAACTCTGCACTCTGTACATAGCGTACTCCTGAACTCTGCACATAGTATACTCCTGAACTCTGCACTTTGTTCATAGTATACTCCTGAATTCTGCACTCTTTACATAGCATACTCCTGAGCTCTGCATTCTGTACATAGCGTACTCCTGAGCTCTGCACTCTACATGGGGTACTCCTGAGCTCTGCACTCTACATGGGGTACTCCTGAACTTTGCACTCTACACTCTGCAATCCTGAACTCACACTGTTCAGGATTGCAGAGTAATGCACTCCTGAACTCTGTACTCTGTACATAGCATAATCCTGAACTCTACTCTCTGTACATAGCGCACCCCCTAAACCCTGCACTCTGTACACAACACACCCCTGAACTTTGAACTCTACACATAGCGTACTCCTGAACTTTACATTCTGTACTTAGCATAATCCTGAACTCTGCACTCTGTACGTCGCATACCCCAGATACAATCGACCCTTTGAGGGCAATTATACAGCTGATGTGACCGGCGATGAAATTGAGTTTGACACCCCTGACGTGGAGGACAAAAATTGTCCCCTATGTGATATCAACTCTTTGTGACAGATTCTCTTTAATGAGACATCAGAGGTCTATTAAGGCCCGTACACACATACCGATCGTCGGCATACAAACGTCGGCGGACAAAAGATCTGCCGATTGTACGCGTGTTAGTATGGTGCCTCCGACAGCTGTCTGCGCACAATCCGCGGACAAAAGTCTTTCTTGCAAACATGAAAATTTTTGTCTGCGGACACCAGAACGGACGATTGTTCGCCTGTCAGTACAGAATTCGGCCGACAGACCGCATATTTGCAAGACTGGGCATGCTCAGAAAATAGAAAACACAGGGAAAGTTAACCATTACATGACATCACTTCTGCAGTCAGCTGAAGTCTGCAGACAAAATTCTTGTGCTGTCCTTGTGCTGTCTTTGCACTTTTCAACAGACACCGACATCCCGGGGAGAAAAGACGAACATTTGTATGACGACGATCTGCGTGTGTGTACGGGGCTTTAGACTCCTGGTGTCTCATCTGCCCCCCATTGTAGCTAATGGGAGTGCAGATTGCACTCTGCCACCATCTGGTCGCAGAGGAGAAGTAGAGCAAAAACTATTTGTGGATTAAAAGCCATTATTGCATCAAAAAAGTTTTTTTTTTAGTTTGTTTTCCAGTAGGCTATTCATTTGTATGTTGTTGTGTTTGGCTGGAGCTCTGCTTTAAGCGCTACGCTTGAGGGAAGCAGAGACACTGATATAAATTTTTACTCCAGTGAAGTCTGGTAATACAGGTTTACACAACCCTAATAAGTTGTTAGAATTTCTTCTTGCTCTGAGAAGTTATTCAAACTACATACCAACACCTGTGACATAGTTAAGGTGTTGTAGAAAGAACAGAAGTTCCAGGTTGATGTAAAGTCATTGTGTTGTCGGAGTCACACCTCATGCTGCACGAAAGACCAAGGAGAAAAGTCACAGCCATCAGCAACTAAATTATAATCAAGAGCGGATGGAAGAGACATTAGAAAGAGATATGGCACCTCCACCCTACCAAGCTGAACCTCCACCTCCACCCTACCAAGCTGTACCTCCACCCTACCAAACTGTATCTCCACCCTACGAGTCTCTGCCTCTACCTTCTCCACCATCGTTCTCCACTTCCTTCTCCGAAGCTCACACGGACTCCTTGTCATATTTCTCCTCCATTTCAACACCAACTGGCCAAAATACAGACTATCAGTTATCGTATCTAGAGCAAAGGACAGATGATCCTCCCCCGGAGTACTCTGAACCATACTGGATTACTATAGAGCTTCCACAACCATGTGTTCCTTCTGAAGGATCCAGGACAAGATGTGACCAGCCAACCCGTCAAGAAGAAACCCGAAACCCCTCGCAGGGTACTTTGGTCAGACAGACCAGTTCAAGGTCTCTCAATGAAACCAGTTTGAGGATGTCTGGTGTGAGAAGTACTAAGCCATCCAATTGTCTAGTATGGTCAATTATCAACTTTTTTTTGTTCCCCATACTAGGATTTATTGCCATTGTTTTCTCTATACAGGTAAATATCACACTCTGAACTGGTGGCTTTAAAGAAGCAAAATCTAAATTGAAAATTGTAATGACTCATAGGGCAGGTTGGAGAGATCAACAGAGGCTCTGTCACCATTGCCAAATTAGTCAAACAAACTAGTACCTGCAAAGAAGGCATTAAAGCAGAGATGAATGTACAGGGGTCACCATTTCGACCCGGCCCCATGCTCCAGGGGGGCTGCACAGACCCCCCTGTATGCCTGCATAAAAGGGTGGTGGGGGCCGCGTCATGTAGAGGAAACAATTCCTCCCTGTAGCTGCTGAATGTCCGTTTCTCCTCCTCTCCCTTCAGCAGACATTTAGCAGCTGCAGGGGGAAATGGAGAGCATCGGTAGCTCCACATGCCGTTCCGCCACCCATCCTATCCGTTTCCTACTGCCCTTGGCCCCTGTGTGCTTCCCTGCCCCCCCTCATTTCCTTCCCCCCCCCCCACAGTGCTGCCAGGTTTCCTCCTCCCACCTCCTTCCGGCTGCCGCGGGGGATCTGTCAGCATGGAGAGCGGGTCCACGTTCCTACATACAGAGGGACTAAGGCAGGGTGGCTATGTTCCTTCATATAGTGGGACTAAGGCAAAGTAGCTATGTTCCTACATACAAAGGGGCCAAAGCAGGGTGGCTATGTTCCTCCATACAGCGGGACTAAGGCAGGGTGGCTATGTTCCGCCATACAGCGGGATCAAGGCAGGGTGGCTATGTTCCTCCATACAGTGGGACCAAGGCAGGGGTGGCTATGTTCCTCCATACAGCGGGACTAAGGCAGGGTGGCTATGTTCCTCCATACAGCGGGACCAAGGCAGGGTGGCTATGTTCCTCCATACAGTGGGACCAAGGCAGGGTGGCTATGTTCCTCCATACAGCGGGACTAAGGCAGGGTGGCTATGTTCCTCCATACAGTGGGACCAAGGCAGGATGGCTATGTTCCTCCATACAGCGGGACTAAGGCAGGGTGGCTATGTTCCTCCATACAGTGGGACCAAGGCAGGGTGGCTATGTTCCTCCATACAGCGGGACCAAGGCAGGGTGGCTATGTTCCTCCATACAGTGGGACCAAGGCAGGGTGGCTATGTTCCTCCATACAGCGGGACTAAGGCAGGGTGGCTATGTTCCTCCATACAGTGGGACCAAGGCAGGGTGGCTATGTTCCTCCATACAGCGGGACCAAGGCAGGGTGGCTATGTTCCTCCATACAGCGGGACCAAGGCAGGGTGGCTACGTTCCTCCATACGACGGGCTCAAGGCAGGGTGGCTATGTTCCTCCATACAGAGGGGGCCAAAGCAGGATGGCTATTTTCCTCCATACGGCAGGACCAAGGCAGGGTGGCTATGTTCCTCCATACAGTGGGACCAAGGCAGGGTGGCTATGTTCCTACATACAGAGGGACCCAGGAAGGATGGCTATGTTCCTTCATATAGTGGGACTAAGGCAAGGTGGCTATGTTCCTTCATATAGTGGAACTAAGGATGGCACATTCCTACATACAGAGGTACCAAGACAGGGTGGCTACGTTTCTATATACAGTGGGACCATGGAGAATGAGAGTAGTCATCCTCTAACAGGAAGTCAGATCACAGCAGCAAAAAAAAAAAAAGGAATTTGGAGATTTGGGAAGGAGCTGAGAGCCATAGAAGGGACTTTTCTAAATTAAGAAAACAGACTGGAATATATATATATATTTTTCAAACCAGAGTGTAGTGTCAGAGGGGCACCTCCAGGTTTCCATATTGCGTTTAACAGAAAATGACAGCGGCTGCAGATTGAAAAGGACCCGTGCCACAATTGTATATGTTATATTATTTTTTTTTTTTTTATTTGCAAAATTTTCTTCCGAAAAAGTGAAGTTGCCCTTTAAAGTGTTACTAAACCCACAACAGTAAAATCAGTGTGAATATGCAGTAAAGCATGCTTGTTATACTCACTGTGGAACCTAAGGGGTTAATCCATTGTGTAAAAAGGCTGTTTGATTCTGTCTTTTCTGATCCTCCCTTTCTTCCAGGGTCCCCAATCCATCTGCTAGAATAGAGCCTTGGGGACAAGCTGCAGATGCTCAGTTTGGTGTGTATTGCTAGAGAGAGTTTTTTTTTTCTTGGGAGAGCGCATGTGATCAGCACAGGGCCAATCAGCACTGTCCAGACAGAAGGTTAGGGGTCCTGCCGTTTCATAGGACAGTCAGAGGAGAATGACAACTCCTCCTACAAGCTTTACCCAGACACTGATAGAAGTCACAAGACTGCCATATACATATATACAGGAATTTTTTTCTTGGAGAATAGGTGCAGGAACTCCCCCCTTCTGAGTCACCCCTTGTCTCCACCCACTACCCACCTCTGAGCACTGTCCCTTGGTTTCACCCCCCACCCACCCACCTCCCTCGCGCAACAAAATACCTCACCCAGCAACAAAAGATCCACCCCAGCAACAAAAGACCCCCTCCAGTAGCAACAACGGCTCTCCCAGCAACCACTGTCAATATATCAGCCAACAATTGACCTCTACCTCAACAAGAGATCCCTACCAACAACATAAGACCCCCCCCCCCCCCAGCAACAAGACCCTCACACTATAATAGATCCCTACCAGTGACAATAGATCCCCAAGCAGTCAGCATCAAGAGACCCTCCAACACCCCACACCCTTTGCTATTACAGGCATTCATTGCTGGAGGTGTCGGAACTGCGTTCCCCTGCATTCCTGCTGAAAAAAAGCCCTGCATATTTATAAAAAAAGTACATGGGCTTTTTTTTTTTTTTTTTGGCAGATTACAGGCATTTTTTTTTTTTCACATTGGTCACTTGTCAACCTAAAAAATGCCTGCACAAAAACACCTGTAAAACGCCCCAAAAAATTGCCTGAAAAACGCCTATATAACGCCTTCTAAAAATAGCAAAGCCTAGATGTGAACGCAGCCTTAGGCCCTGTTCACACCTGAGCATTTTTCAGCTTGTAAAACGCTCATCTCTGAAGTCTCAAAACGCCAAACAAGCAAAATTCCATTCATTTCAATGGCCCCTGTTCACATCTGAGCGTTCTGTGGCTTGAAGCAAAATGCCTGAAGCTCAAAAAAGAACATGAGCTTCTTATTTGGCAGATTACAAGCGTTTTTTGTTAGATGTCAATGCCTGTCTCCAAACAACTGCAAAAGAAAACACCTGAAAAACGCCTGGAAAAAAAACACCTGAAAAATGCCCAAAAAAACGCCTGAAAACAATACGCTCAGATGTGAACGGAGCCTCAGGCATTTTGCTTTAGGCGACTAAACACTCAGATGTGAACAGGGGCCATAGAAATGAATGGGATTTTGCTTGTTGGGCGTTTTGAGACTTCAGAGATGAGCGTTTTTAAGAGCTGAAATACGCTCAGGTGTGAACAGCGCCTTAGAGCAGAAAAATTGCCAAAAAAAGCGCCTAGATGTGAACAGAGCCTAATCTAACTAAGGTGCCTTTCTTGCTGTGCCACCTTACTTGCACCTTCCTCATTGACTCCAATGCATTAACCAAAATGGCAAAATTTTCTGAAATGATTTTATGGAAACAAAAAAGTTTCCTTTTTGAGTTTTGCTCACCCCTGCACAGAAACATGTGGAGAGCATACAAACTCCATGTAGATGGAGCCCTGGGGGGGGGGGGGGAGTCTGGACTCCACCATTGTAAGGCGACAATCAGAGGTGTAACTAGAACCTTTAGGGCCCCCGGTGCAAGAAACCATGAAGGCCCCCCCCCCGGACCCCTGGCCAGGGCCCTTCCCTTCAAGCCTGGGGCTCTTCCCACTGATCCTGGGGTCCTTTACTCTCGTTGCGGGGCCCTTTATTACGGTTCTGCAGCGGGACCCTTTCACAAGTTCTGCAGTGGGCCCCCTTCCTGCCGTCTTGGAGCCTCCCCACGGTGATGAAAGGCCAGGGCCCGGTCGCAAGTGTGACCTTTGCGATCCTGGAAGTTCACCCACTGGCGTCAGTAGTTTTTATTTTTTGGCATTTTAATTGTATTATTTTTTTATCATTTTATTTTTCATTTTTTTACAATGTCACTGACTATGACTCTGTCCATTCAGAAAAGGAAGGAGCTGGTAAATTACATATTTACCAACCCCTTCCTGGTTCTCTATTGTGACACATCCCCTGCAGCAGCCGGCAGGAGAGGGGAGAGAGCACAGTTGGGGGGGGGGGGGGCAGAGGAGCACAGTGGGGGGGGGGGAGCACACAGGGGCCCAGAGACAGCAGAACACAAGTGAACTGGATAGGAGGGGGCGGGGGCAGCATACAGAGGAGCCAATCTCCTCCATTTTCCTCCTGAAGCTACAGGAGGAAAAAGGAGGACAGTGATTTCTCTACATGCTGCCCCCGCCCCCTCCTATCCAGGTGTACAAGGGAGCCATACAGGCCCCTTAGAGCATGGGGTCTGGTTGCAGTTGCAACCCCTGTAGTTACGCCCCTGGCGACAATGACAAGCCACTAAGACGCCATTGGGGTTGATTTACTAAAACTGGAGAGTGCAAAATCTGGTGCAGCTGTGCATGGGAGCCAATCAGCTGTCAGCAGTGGCGGCCGGTGTAATGAGGGCGCAGGGGCGCCGCTTACCCATCCATGCGTCTGGCCCCCTAATCTGCATGCAGGGGCGCCGGACGCATGGAGTTCAATGGGGATTTTTTTTTTTGGCATCACCACATTAGAGCCAGAGGCTCTAATAGTGCGATGGAAAGGGTGGACGCGGGGCGCAGAGCAGTGCGTCCCGAGCCCACCCATTGTGTGACAATAGCGAATAAAAATTCGCTATTGTCACACCGATCCTCCTCCTGGCCAATCAGGAAGCGCGTCCGATAGACGGACTCCGTGTGTGAAAGGGGCCTAAGTGAACAAGCTGAAGTTAGAAGCTGATTGGCTCCCATGCACAGCAGTGCCAGATTTTGCACTCTCCAGTTTTAGTAAATCAACCCCAGAGTATCCTTCATAAAATGTTTCTTTTATGAGATCTTCTGTATACAATGTAAATATATATATATATCTTTTATACTTTTTTCCTCAAGGTGATCTGCAGCTATCGTAGAGGAAATTTCGTCAAAGCACAAAAATATTCCCTCTGGACGATCTTTTTAAATGTTATGTCGACGTCAATTGGAATAGTATTTTTCCCACTTGTAATTGCACTGCCGACTGCTATTCTAACTCATCCTACAGTCTCTGAAGCAAACGATTCTACTGACTCTTCCTCATATATCAGCCTCCCCTGATGGCATTGCAATGTATTGTGTAGAGCTGCCTTCAATTTATGTAGTAAACTTAAATGGGAAGTGAGATATATTTTGAGGCGCTGCTACTAATTGATTACTACAAGCAAGTGTGTATGATTGTGGAGGATATGCACTAAGGCCCCTTTCACACGCCCGTTCACGCCCGTTTTTTTGGCGGATCTGAACGGTCCCCCGATGCATCTCTATGGGGCATCGGATGTCAGCAGAGACATGTCCGCTGACATCCGATCCGTCAAATCTGGATGGATGGAAACCCTATTTTCCATCCGTCCAGCGGATCGGATGAGAACGGACCGACGGTCTGTTCCCATCCAATTCCCCCATAGAGATGTATGGGGAACTGACAGCTGTGTCTCCGCACACAGCGCGGAGAACAGCTGTCATCCTCCTGCTCAGCGGGGGATCGGCGGATCAATCCCCCGCTGAGATAAACAGAGTCCGTCCGAAGGACGGATAGTGTTGAAGAGCCGTTAGGGTATAAAGGTTTCTAAAAAAAGCTCTCATATGTAAACCAATGTTGTAAATGTGATAGAAGGTGCTCAGTGTGGTATCCAAGTAAAGATGAAGTTTATATATATATATATAGATAGATATATATATATATATATATATACAGTCCTGATGATGCCACTTCCTGGTGAAATGCATTGAGGTTCCAGCACTACATCACTTCCGGTTTGCCGCTGGTCAGAGCAGGGGTTGGAACGCACATTGGAACGTGCACCACTAGCAGAGCGGCTGTACCTGGATATCTGTTACCGTTAGCTTTTAGCAAGTGCCATTGGAGGCACCTCCAAATGTGAGGGCACCATACTTTTATTTTAAGCGGTTCCTGACCGCTTACCGAATATTTACTGCGGCAGGGTGGCTCTCCCAGGCAAACCGACGTAGGGCTACGTCAGTCGCTTGGAGGCAACTAGGGGGCAAGCATGCTCCTGCCCCCACTCGTCAGCGGGGAAGCCGATGCACGGGCCAGGCGGCTCCGATGGCCGCTGGGCACCCGCAATCGCTCCCCGCTGAGAGAGAAGGACGGTCGGCTGTTGTAAACACAACTGACCGTTCTTCTCCCTGCAATGATCACAGAGCGCCTGTGATCCTTCTATATAGGATCACATGTCTCTATGGTCATAGTTACATAGTTTGTGAGGTTGAAAAAAGACATCAGTCCATCCAGTTCAACCTATGATGTGTGTGTGTGTTTGCTGTTAACCGTACATTGTATACCCCTGTATGTTTTACATTGTATATCCCTGTATGTTGTACATTGTATACCCCTGTATGTTGTACATTGTATAACCCTGTATGTTGTACATTGTATAACCCTGTATGTTGTACATTGTATACCCCTGTATGTTGTACATTGTACAGTAATCCCCCGCTCCATTGCGGTTCAGTTTTTGCGGTCCCGGTAATTCGCGTTTTTTTTTGTAATGTTATTTTACTATATAAATCATTAAAAATGAAATATTTTTGTGTTTTCCATAGCTCTTGCTCTGTCTCTTAGTATCTTTTATGTGTTTAAATGAGTTTCTATTGTTTTAAAAGTGTGTTTAAAGACCTTAAAATGCTTTTACACGTACAGTGACAGTAAAATAACATGCCTACAATGCATTTTAATAGGGTTTTTCTATTTCGCGAAATTTCACTTTTCGCGGCTGGGTCCGGAACGTAACCCCCGCAATGGAGGGGGGTTTACTGTATACCCCTGTATGTTGTACATTGTATACCCCTGTATGTTGTACATTCTATACCCCTGTATGTTGTACATTGTATACCCCTGTATGCTGTGGTCTTTAAGGTGCCCATCTAATAGTTTTTTGAAACTATCGATGCTCCCTGCTGATAGCACTGTTTGTGGAAGAGAATTCCACATCCTTACTGCTCTGACAGTAAAGAAATCCCTACGTATTTTAAGGTTAAAGGTAATCTCAGAAGCCACGCCCCCACACAGTTAGCATCACTCCCCTAGGGTCACATTTAACCCCTTGATCACCTATACTGTTAACCTCTTCCCTGTCAGTGTCATTATTACAGTAACAGTACATATTTTTTTTAAAAAAAACTGAAAATTGAAAGGATTTTTAGTTTTTCTGATACAAGGATGGAGAAGCTGGGCATTACCTGCTGGTGTCTCACTCAAAGTCCCAAATAGCCTATTGTTCTTACAGTGCATATTTTTTAGCACTGATTACTGTAGTGATGTCACTGGTCCCCCCAAAAGTGTCAAAAATGTCAGTTGGTTTTCTATAACTGAGGTTGTTTACTCATCCCCAAATTCATCAGCCCTTGTTTCATTTGATAGGTCAGTTACTATGCACGTCCGGGATACCTTTCTGGTCCAGTTGACCATGTTCATCCCCCAACTAATGCAACCTTTTTGACTAAACTATGTTTATGATGTTGTTTTCAGATTGCACTGTCTCATTTTTTCCTGATGTGTTTTAACCCTGTTTATACTGCAACCTCTATTTAAATAAAGAAATTAAAAAAAAAAATGTCAGTTGGGGGTCCGATCTGTCCGCCGCAATGTCGCAGTCCCGCTAAAAATCGCAGATCGCCGCCATTACTAGTAAAAAAAAACAAGAAAACAATAAAAATGACATAAATCTTTCCCGTAGTTAGTAGACGTGATAACATTTGCGCATACCAATCAAAATACGCTTATTGTGATTTATTATTTTTTTTTTTACCAAAAACATGTAGCAGAAAACAAACCCCAAATCTCTTCTTTTCCTTTACATTGTTTTTACATTACATTTTTTTTTAATTTTGCTTAACCGCTTGCCGACCGCCGCAAGTAGATATACTGCGGCGGTCAGCCCCGGCCAGGCAAAGTGACGTATATATACGCCACTAGCCTGTCACCGGCTTGGGAGCCAATAGCGGGCGAGCGCGCGCCCGCCGAGGCGCGTGCCCACCCCAGCTCGTTCACTAAAGAGTCCGTGCGTGTGACCGGCGGACCCGATGTCTGCCGATCACACTGCGATCGTCAGTAGAGAGGGAGAAAGGCAGGCGGCTAATGTAAACAAGCCGCCTGTCATTCTCCCCTGTGTAAAAATGGAGATCAGACGGTTCTACTATGTAGGACCGTTGATCTCTGTTTTTACAGTAGTAGCCACAGCCAATCACAGTTAGAAGCACGCCCCTAGGACACACTTAACCCCTCCCTCTCCAATACAATGAACCCCTTCCCTGCCAGTGTCATTTTTACAGTAACAGCGCATATGTATAGCACTGATTACTGCAGTAATGTCACTGGTAACCCCAAAAGTGTCAAAAATGTCAGTCAAGGGTCCGATCTGTCCACCGCAATGTCGCAGTACCGCAAAAAAAAATCGCAGATCGCCGCCATTACGCGTTAAAAAAAACCACCAAAAATGACAAAAATCTTTCTCTTTGTTAGTAAACGCGATAACTTTTGCGCAAACCAATCAAAATACGCTTTTTGCGATTTTTTTTACCAAACATATGTAGCAGAAAACAAATTGGCCGAAAATGTTAAAACATTTTGATTTTTACATTTTTTTTTGGGAATTTCATATAAAAAAATTTGAAAAATATTGTTATTTTTGCAAAATTTACACTCTTTTTTTATTTATAGCGCATGATCAAAAAATCGCACAGGTGATCAAATACCACCAAAAGAAAGCTCTGTTTGTGGGAAAAAAAGGACGTCAAATTCGTTTAGGTACAGCGTCACATGACCGCGCAATTGTCCGTTAAAGTCACGCAGTAAAAAATCGCAAAAAAACCCCTGGTCAGGAAGGGGGTAAAATCTTCCGGGGCTTAAGTGGTTAAAAAAAAAAAAAAGAAAAAAGACTTCCAGAGTGGACCGGAAGTGGCATCATGATGTCCCTCCAGTCCTCCAAGATCATAGAGTCGATAAAAGAGTATCTACTCTTTCATGGGAGCAGCCGGTCGAAACATTGAATAATTTCTCGGGCGAACCGGCATTAAATGGTAAGTCTGAGAGACACAGGCAAGAGGCTGGAGGGGGTTGTCCCCTCCTGCCGCTTTGGAAAGCATTCCAGCGGCTCATGAGTCGCTTTTGACCAACAGAAGTGCAACTTTAAAATATTTAAAAAAATATTGCTTTTGGACAAACATAAGTGCAACTTTAAAAAAAAGAAAAAAAAGAATATAAATAAATAAATATATATATATATATATATATATATATATATATATATATATATATATATATATATATATATAATGCAGTTTGACAAACAGAAGTGCAACTTTAAAATATTTTAAAAAAATATTGCTTTTGGACAAACATAAGCGCAACTTTAAAAAAAAAATATATATATAGATTACTTTTTGACAAACAGAGGTGCATCTTTCAAATATAAAACAAAACAAAACTGTAAACTCTATTGGTTGTAATTATATTGCAAGTATTACCTGAATATATTACCAACATTAAATATTAAAAAAAAAAACAATAAAAAAAAGCCTTTTTCATATTTTTTTTTTCATCAGCTTATTAGATGCCCTCTACATATTCTTATGTGGTAGTGCAAAAGCGCAATACATGTTTTGTACTTTCACCCCCTTCTTGCCCAGGCCGATTTTCAGCTTTCAGCGCTGTCACATTTTTAAAGACAACTGCGTGGTCTTACAACACTCTACCTAAATTACATTTTTATTATTTTTTTCCTCATAAATAGCGCTTTCTTTTGGTGGTATTTAATCACCGCTGTTTTTTTTTTTTTTTAATTAAAAAAGAACGAAAATATTGAAAAAAATTTTTTTTCTTAGTTTCTGTCAGAACATTTTGTAAATAAGTAATTTTTATCCTGCACTGATGTGTGCTGATGAGGCTGCACTGATGGGCACTGATAGGCTGCACTGATGGCCACTGATAAAGGAGGCACTGAAGGGCACTGATAAGGAGGCACTAATATGCAGCACTGATGGGCACTGATAGCTGGCACTGATAGGTGGCACTTATGGGCAATGATAGGTGGCACGGATAGGGGACACTGATGGGTGGCACTGATGAGCAGGCACTGATGGGCACTGAAAGGCAGCACTGACTTGCATCACTGATGGGCACAGATGGGCCTCACTGATGGGCAGAGATTGGTGTCACTGATGGGCAGAGATTGGTGTCACTGATAGGCACAGATTAGTGTCACTGATGGGCACAGGCTGGCATCACTGCTGGGCACTGTTGAGGCTGCACATATGGGCACTGATAAAGGCGGCACTGAAGGGCACTGATGAGGAGGCACTAATATGCAGCACTAATGGGCGACACTGATAGGTGGCACTGATGGGCGGCACTGATAGGTGGCACTGATAGACGGCACTTATTGGTAATAATAGGTGGCACAGATAGAGTGCACTGATGGGCGTCACTGATGAGCAGTCACTGATGGGCACTGAAAGGTAGCACTGACTTGCATCACTGATGTGTGTCCCCATCAGAGTGCCCCTTTACATCCAGTGTGCCCCCATCAGAGTGCCCCTTTATGTGTCCCGCTCAGAGTTCCCCTTTATTATTCCCGTCAGAGTGCCCCTTTAATATTGCGATCAGAGTGCCCCTTTAATATTGCGGTCAGAGTGCCCCTTTATTATTCACGTCAGAGTGCCCCTTTAATATTGCGGCCAGAGTTCCCTTTAATATTGCGGTCAGAGTGCCCCTTTATTATTCCAGTCAGAGTTCCCCTTTAATATTGCGGTCAGAGTGCCCCTTTAAAATTGGGGTCAGAGTGCCCCTTTATTATTCCCGTCAGAGTTCCCCTTTAATATTGCGATCAGAGTGCCCCTTTAATATTGCGTCAGAGTGCCCCTTTATATTGCGGTCAGAGTGCCCCTTTATTATTCCCATCAGAGTTCCCCTTTAATATTGTGGTCAGAGTTCCCCTTTAATATTGCGGTCAGAGTGCCCCTTTAATATTGCGGTCAGAGTGCCCCCTTATTATTCCCGTCAGAGTGCCCCTTTAATATTGCGGTCAGAGTTCCCCTTTATTATTCCCGTCAGAGTGCCCCTTTAATATTGCGGTCAGAGTGCCCCTTTATTATTCCTTTCAGAGTTCCCCTTTAATATTGCGGTCAGAGTTCCCCTTTATTATTCCCGTCAGAGTGCCCCTTTAATATTGCGGTCAGAGTGCCCCTTTAATATTGCGGTCAGAGTTCCCCTTTATTATTCCCGTCAGAGTGCCCCTTTAACATTGCGGTCAGAGTGCCCCTTTAATATTGTGGTCAGAGTGCCCCTTTAATATTGCGGTCAGAGTGCCCCTTTACTATTCCCGTCAGAGTGCCCCTTTAACATTGCGGTCAGAGTGCCCCTTTAATATTGAATATTGCGGTCAGAGTTCCGCTTTATTATTCCCGTCAGAGTGCCCCTTTAATATTGCGGTCAGAGTTCCCCTTTATTTTTCCCGTCAGAGTTCCCCTTTAATATTGCGGTCAGAGTTCCCCTTTAATATTGCAGTCAGAGTTCCCCTTTATTATTCCCGTCAGAGTTCCCCTTTAATATTGCGGTCAGAGTTCCCCTTTATTATTCCCGTCAGAGTTCCCCTTTAATATTGCGGTCAGAGTGCCCCTTTATTATTCCCGTCAGAGCTGCAGCAAAGCTCATTCACCACACCTCCCTCCCTCCCTCCCCCACCCCCCCCCCTTTTTAGTGCATTGCACAGCATGTTGGGTATCTATTTACGCGGCGTAACATTATCTTTCACGTTATAGAGACAAAAATTTACTGTTTATTTTTTTTCTTAAATGCAGTGAAATTGATTTTTTTCAAAAAAATGTAAATAAAAAAAAAACCGCTGCGCAAATACCGCGTGACAAAAAAAAAAAAAATATTGCAACGACCTCCATTTTATTCTCCAGAGTCTTTGCTAAAAAAAAAAAATATATATATATATATATATATATATAAAACATTTGGGGGTTCTAAGAAGTCATTTTCTAGCAAAAAAATACTGATTTTAACTTGTAAACAACATGTGTCAAAAATAGGGATGGTCCTTAAGTGGTTAAAGTTGAGTAAGCGTAACATATATCAGTCTCCAGCAGGGGAGCAGCAGTCAGTCCCCCCCCTCCCTCTGTTCCTCTTTGATCAGTTATGTTGCGCACAGGGAGGGGCTGCAGCCTGGGATAAGCAGAGGAAAAAGAAAGTAAGAAAAGATCCGTCTTCACATGGAGGATCAACACAAGGGAGAGCTTCTAAGTGAGTTCCTTTTATTTCTGCACCCCCCCCCAAATGCATCCCCCCCCCATACACCGCACACGGGGTGTATTTTTGAACCCAACAGCTGCTGATCACCGGAAGCCGTACGGCTGAGCTCTACCGAAGAAAACAGAACTGCTGCTGGAGCCGACGTCAGCAGAAAACAAATTTGTTTTTATGAACGGCGCACATTCCAGAGGCCCCTTTAAAAGCCGTATTCAACCCAAAACCAAAAATGTAACATATTGCAGCTTACCAATCATTAGATGTGGCGGATGTATTCTTTTTCCTTTATTTAGCCCCCCCCCATTCTGCTTTCACTTGGTGATCTGACCAGTAACACACCTCTTGTTTTAAAGCACCCCTACTCTGGATGAAGGAGCGCCCCTACTCTGGGTGAAGGAGCGCCCCTACTCTGGGTGAAGGAGCGCCCCTACTCTGGATGAAGGAGCGCCCCTACTCTGGATGAAGGAGCGCCCCTACTCTGGATGAAGGAGCGCCCCTACTCTGGGTGAAGGAGCGCCCCTACTCTGGATGAAGGAGCGCCCCTACTCTGGGTGAAGGAGCGCCCCTACTCTGTATGAAGGAGCACCCCTACTCTGGATGAAGGAGCACCCCTACTCTGGGTGAAGGAGCGCCCCTACTCTGGATGAAGGAGCACCCCTACTCTGGATGAAGGAGCACCCCTACTCTGGATGAAGGAGCACCCCTACTCTGGATGAAGGAGCGCCCCTACTCTGGATGAAGGAGCACCCCTACTCTGGATGAAGGAGCGCCCCTACTCTGGGTGAAGGAGCGCCCCTACTCTGGATGAAGGAGCGCCCCTACTCTGGGTGAAGGAGCGCCCCTACTCTGGATGAAGGAGCGCCCCTACTCTGGGTGAAGGAGCACCACTACTCTGGATGAAGGAGCGCCCCTACTCTGGATGAAGGAGCGCCCCTACTCTGGATGAAGGAGCGCCCCTACTCTGGATGAAGGAGCGCCCCTACTCTGGGTGAAGGAGCGCCCCTACTCTGGGTGAAGGAGCGCCCCTACTCTGGATGAAGGAGCGCCCCTACTCTGGATGAAGGAGCGCCCCTACTCTGGGTGAAGGAGCGCCCCTACTCTGGGTGAAGGAGCGCCCCTACTCTGGGTGAAGGAGCACCGGGGGCACAGCAGGCAGCAGCATTGTCAGTCTAGGGCAGAGGGGAGTGTGACATGTACTGGCAGATTTAACCACTTCAATACCGGGCTACTTTCACCCCCCTCTTCCTGTCCAAGCCAATTTTCAGCTTTCAGCACTGTCGCACTTTGAATGACAATTGCGCTGTCGTCCAACGCTGTACCCATCTGAAATTTTTATCACTGTTTTCCCACAAATAGAGCTTTCTTTTGCTGGTATTTGATCACCATTGGGTTTTTTATTTTTTTTGCTAAACAAATAAAAAAAAGACCTAAAATGTTGGGAAAAAAGTTTTTCTTAGTTTCTGTTATACAATTTTGTAAATAAGTAAGTTTTCTCCTTCACTGATGAGCACTGATGAGGCTGCACTGATGGGTACTGATAGGTAGCACTGATATGCAGCACTGATGGGCACTGATGAGGCTGCACTGATGGACACTCATAGGTGGCACTTATGGGCACTGATATGGGCTTTGATAGGGGGCACTGATAGACATTGATAGGCCGCACTTAGGGGCACTTAAAGGCAGCACTGATGGACACTGATAGGTGGCACTGATGGGCACTGATGGGTAGCACTAATTGGCACTGATATGGGCACTGATAGGGGGCACTGATGGGCATTGATAGGCCACACTGAGGGCCACTTAAAGGCAGCACTGATGGACACTGATAGGCAGCACTGATGGTCACTAATAGGTGGCACTGATGGGTACTAATGGGTGGCACTGGGCGGTGATGGGCACTGATGGGTGGCACTGATGGGCACTGATAGGCAGCACTCATGGGCAGTGATGGGTGGCATTGATGGGTGGCACTAATGGGCACTGTTAGATGGCACTGAGAGGCAGCACTGATGAGGAGCCACTGAAAGGCATTACTGATGGGCACTGATTGGCATCCCTAATGGGCACTGATTGGCATCCTTAAAGCGGAGTTCCAGCCATTTACTCACCTGTCCAACGGTCCAGCGATGCGGCCGCCGGAAGCCTCGATCCTCTCCCTCGGCGCCGGCATCACTGCTGTGGGCACCCAGCTGTTACAGTTTGCGGCTTCACAGCCGGGTACCCACTGCGCATGCGCGAGTCGCGCTGCGCGCCGTGATTGGCCGGCAATCTTCTGGGACCTCTGACGTGTCCCAGAAGATTGCAGGGAGGGAGGGGGAGAGGAGAGCCGCGGCGCTCCGAGCGGAAGTGGGAGCGGGTACCTGTCAAAACTAGGTACCCGCTCCCCCCCCCAAAAAATGACATGCCAAATGTGGCATGTCGGGGGGTCAGGACTCCCTAAAGCGGAAGTTCCACTTTTGGGTGGAACTCCGCTTTAATGAACATCAATTGGCATCCCTGGTGGGCTCTAGAAGGCATCCCTGGTATGCTCCGGTAGGCATTCCTGGTGGGCTCTAGTGGGCATCCTTAAAGGTGTCTGCACTGATAATCAATGCACTAATTATCAGCGCTGCGCCCCTCCCCCCTGTCAGGAGAGCCACAGATCGGCTCTCCTCTCCTCTACTGGCGTCTTGTCAGCGCGAATAGAGGAAAAAGCCGATAAACGGCAGTTCCTGGTTATGATGTGACCGGCGGTGATTGGACACAGCGGATCGCAAGGTGTCACGTCCAGCCTCTTCAGTTGAAAACATGTGTTTGGCTGATAAGCCTGGGATTGTTTTTTTTTCCTCTCAGGCTTTCCACCCTAGAGGAGTGATGTGGGGTCTTATAAACCCCAGATCTCTCCATAAAAAAGATCCTGTCATGCCATATTCCTATTACAGGGGATGTTTACATTCCTTGTTATAGGAATAAAAGTGATCAAAAAAAAAAAATGTAAAGGGAAAGTGTAAAAATAAATAAATAAAATAAAGTAAACAATTAAAAAAATAAAAAAATGGCCCCCATCTCCACGTGGGGCCCACATACGTAGGTTGCGTCCGCACATGTAAACGACGTTCAAACCTCACATGTGAGGTATCACCACGAACGTTAGAGCGAAAGCAATAATTGTAGTGCAAGACCTCTGTAACTCTAAACTGGTAATTTGTAAAAATTTCTAAAGCATACCCTATGGAGATTTTTAAGTACCGCAGTTTGGCACCATTTCACAAGTGTGTGCAATTTTAAAGCGTGAAAAATCATCTTTCACATTGAACAAAAAAATTGGGCTAACTTTACTGTTTCGTTTTTTTTTTTTTTTAATTCATGAAAGTGTTTTTTTTTCCCCCAAAAAATCACGTTTTAAAAAAATTGCTGCGCAAATACCGTGTGACATAAAAAATTGCAATGACCGCTTTTTTATTCCCTAGGGTCTCTGCTAAAAAAACAAAAAAAAAACAAAAACAAAAAAAAATATATATATATATATATATATATATATATACAGTGGGTACGGAAAGTATTCAGACCCCCTTAAATTTTTCACTCTTTGTTATATTGCAGCCATTTGCTAAAATCATTTAGGTTCATTCTTCTTCCTCATGAATGTACACATAGCACCCCATACTGACAGAAAAACACAGAATTGTTGACATTGTTGCAGATTTATTAAAAAAGAAAAACTGAAATATCACATGGTCCTAAGTATTCAGACCCTTTGCTCAGTATTTAGTAGAAGCCCCCTTTTGATCTAATACAGCCAGGAGTCTTTTTGGGAAAGATGCAACAAGTCTTTCACACCTGGATTTGGGGATCCTCTGCCATTCCTCCTTGCAGATCCTCTCCAGTTCTGTCAGGTTGGATGGTAAACGTTGGTGGACAGCCATTTTTAGGTCTCTCCAGAGATGCTCAATTGGGTTTAAGTCAGGGCTCTGGCTGGGCCATTCAAGAACAGTCACAGAGTTGTTGTGAAGCCACTCCTTCGTTATTTTAGCTGTGTGCTTAGGGTCATTGTCTTGTTGGAAGGTAAACCTTCGGCCCAGTCTGAGGTCCAGAGCACTCTGGAGAAGGTTTTTGTCCAGGATATCCCTGTACTTGGCCGCATTCATCTTTCCCTCGATTGCAACCAGTCGTCCTGTCCCTGCAGCTGAAAAACACCCCCACAGCATGATGCTGCCACCACCATGCTTCACTGTTGGGACTGTATTGGACAGGTGATGAGCAGTGCCTGGTTTTCTCCACACATACCGCTTAGAATTAAGGCCAAAAAGTTCTATTTTGGTCTCATCAGACCAGAGAATCATTTTTCTCACCATCTTGGAGTCCTTCAGGTGTTTTTTAGCAAACTCCATGCGGGCTTTCATGTGTCTTACACTGAGGAGAGGCTTCCGTCGGGCCACTCTGCCATAAAGCCCCGACTGGTGGAGGGCTGCAGTGATGGTTGACTTTCTACAACTTTCTCCCATCTCCTGACTGCATCTCTGGAGCTCAGCCACAGTGATCTTTGGGTTCTTCTTTACCTCTCTCACCAAGGCTCTTCTCCCCCGATAGCTCAGTTTGGCCGGACGGCCAGCTCTAGGAAGGGTTCTGGTCGTCCCAAACGTCTTCCATTTGAGGATTATGGAGGCCACTGTGCTCTTAGGAACCTTAAGTGCAGCAGAAATCTTTTTGTAACCTTGGTCAGATCTGTGCCTTGCCACAATTCTGTCTCTGAGCTCTTCAGGCAGTTCCTTTGACCTCATGATTCTCATTTGCATGCATGACATGCATTGTGATCTGGAAGGTCTTATATAGACAGGTGTGTGGCTTTCCTAATCAAGTCCAATCAGTATAATCAAACACAGCTGGACTCAAATGAAGGTGTAGAACCATCTCAAGGATGATCAGAAGAAATGGAAAGCACCTGAGTTAAATATATGAGTGTCACAGCAAAGGGTCTGAATACTTAGGACCATGTGATATTTCAGTTTTTCTTTTTTAATAAATCTGCAACAATGTCAACAATTCTGTGTTTTTCTGTCAGTATGGGGTGCTATGTGTACATTCATGAGGAAGAAGAATGAACTTAAATGATTTTAGCAAATGGCTGCAATATAACAAAGAGTGAAAAATTTAAGGGGGTCTAAATACTTTCCGTACCCACTGTATATATATATATATATGTATATATATAATGTTTAGGGGTTCTGAGCAGGGTGGATTTGATTTAAATCACTAGTAAAAAGGCTTGATTTAAATCAATTCAATTTAAATCATATTTTTAAAGAGCAACTGTCATCCCTGTCCCGTAGCGGCTCCTCCTCTGACCCGCTGTTGACTCACCGACAGTTCCATTCACATTAAAAACTTACCGACCACCCAAGTAGACCTACATCGGTTGACTTTAAGTGGTTGTACCGGGGTGATGCCTCTAGCTAGAGGCATCACCCCAGTACCGTTTTTTAGAGCCAACGGTCGGGTTTCCGGCGGTAATGACCAATGCGGCTTGGGAGCCGCCTGAATGTTACCACAGCGAGCGAGAGGGGGCGCCCTCCCGCCCGGGTCTCCCGTCCCACCAGCAAAAAGGGGGGCTTTAATGCCCACAAACCGCACATATGCGTCACTGGGCGGCCGATGTTTCTGTGCTGAAAGCACGCTCCCAGCACAGAGACTGAGCTTGCAAAGACAGCACCTGGTCCCCACTATGATTGGTAGCCAGCGGTGCTGGCTCCTTATCATGTGGCCACTGTGACAGCCAATTACAGTGGTCACAAGATCGCCTGATCTTTCCCGCCTTCTGAACTTTTCAATCACTTTCCGACCGTACTATAGCCAAATAACGGCTACAGAGTGGCCAGCCAGTTCTGGGAGGCTGTCCTATGAGGGCCCACGTGATCATGCCGCCACACGCCCGCTGCTGTTCCCCCTGGGCACTGCTGGTTGAGGTAAAGAGCCATTCAGCTGACCACGTGATCAGCTTTGTCCAATAACAGCTGATCATAATGTGTACAGAAGCCAGTTATCGGCATTCCTTTCCTTGTGCTGACTGCGTGAAGAGAGGAGAAGAGAACCGATAAGCAGCTTCTTTAAAAGGGACTTCAGTGTCCTGATTATCAGTGTAGTCCCAACAGTGCCCACCATTGCTGCCAATCAGTTCCCACTAGTGCCGCCAACCAGTGTCCACCAGTGCTGCTAACCAGTGCCGCCAATCAATGCCCACCAGTGCCGCCAATCAGTGCCTCCTCATCAGTATAACCTATCAGTGCCACCCATCAGTGCCTCCTCATCAGTGCAGCCTATCAGTGCCCATCAATGCCCATCAGTGCCTCCTCATCAGTGCAACCTATCAGTGCCTATCAATGCTCATCAGAACCACCTCATTAGTTCCCATCAGTGCCCACCATTGCTGCCAACCAGTGCCCACCAGTGCTGCCAATCAGATCCTCCTCATCAGTGTTACCTATCCGTGCCACCTACCCGTGCCTCCTCATCAGTGCAGCCTATCAGTGCCCATTAATGCCCATCAGTGTGTCCTCATCAGTGCAGCCTATTAGTGCCCATCAATGCCCATCAGTGCGTCCTTATCAGTGCAGCCTATCAGTGCCTATCAATGCCCATCAGTGCCGCCTCATCAGTGCCCATCAGTGCCACCTATCAGTGCCCATCAGTGCAGCCTATCAGTGCCACCTATAAGTGCAGCAAATCAGTGCCACCTAGCAGTGCCCATTAGTGCAGCATATCAGTGCCACCTATCAGTGCCCATCAGTTCAGCCTCATCAGCGCACATCAATGCAGGAGAAAAATTCCCCGTTTGCAAAATTTTATAACAAACTATGAAAAGGTTCCCCCCCCCCCCTCCCACAATTTTCAGTCTTTTTCCATTTATTTAGCAAAAAATAAAAAAACCCAGGAGTGATTAAATACCACCAAAGGAAAGCTCTATTTGTGTGAAAAAAATTGATAATCATTTAGTTTGAATACATTGTAGCATGACTGCACAATTGTCATTCAAATTGAAGCCGAAAATTGGCCTGGGAAGGAAGTGGGTGAAAGTGCCCTGTAGGCAAGTGGTAAAAGGGACGTTATTGGTTAAAGAAAAAAGTTAAAAACCATTAAATAAAAAATATAAAAGATGGGAGGGGGACCACTGTACATAGTAAAGTGTAAAAAAAAAAAAAAAAGTGTGCGGTGAAAATATATTTAAATACAAAAAAAGGAGAGACCCTCTGAAGGTCCGAGAAGGAGCCCCAGTGACTCAGAAGACGCACGTCCGTGTAGTCCCTGGAATCTATGTAAGAGTGACAACTTCAGCCTGTACTCCAGCCAGGCCACGCCCCCAATGTGTTTCGCCCCACCCCTCAGAGCTTAGTCAGTTTCCTTAGTACTAAGCTCTTAAGGGGCAGGGCGAAACGCGTTTGGGGCTGGAGTCCAGGCTGAGGTCGCCACTCTTACATAGATTCTAGGGGACTTGCGGCTTCAGGGATTCCCCCTCTTTTGTTCCAGGATGAGCTCCATCCTGTGCCAGCACGCCGAGTGAGGATTTACAACTACAACTTCATAAAACTCACCATACCTCTTACTAAATGCCTCAGACTGTTTACTTTCCAAAAAAGGGGTCATTTGGGGGATATTTGTACTGTCCTGGCATTTTGGGGCCTCAAGAAATATAAATAATTGTAAATATACATATATATATATATATATATATATATATATATATATATATATATACACATCATATCGTTTATAGAGGCTATAATTTTCACACAAACCAAATTAATATATACTTATTGTTTTTTTTTTTCAGTTTTTTTTTTTAACCAAAGACTTGAAGCAGAATACATTTTGGCCTAAATTTATGAAGAACTTAAGGTAAGTAGAAAGTAGAAAATGTTATGTTTTTTTTAAATGTTCAGTCTTTTTTCGTTTGTATTAACCACTTGCCGACCGCCACCCGACTATATACGGCGGCTGTCAGCCCCTCCCAGGCAAAGTGACGTATATATACATCACTAGCCTGGGAGCCAATAGGGGGAGAGCGCGCGCCGCCAGAGGCGCACTCCCGTCCCCGCTCGTTCACTATAAAGCCCGCGCATGTGAACGGCGGACCCGATGTCCGCCGGTCACTCGCGATCGTCGGGTGGAGAGGGAGAAAGGCAGGCGTCTAATGTAAACAAAGCCACCTGTCATTCTCCCCTGTGTAAAAGCACAGATCACTCGGTCCTGCTATGTAGGACCGTTGATCTGTGCTGTTACACACACAGCCACATCCAATGACAGTTAGAAGCACGCCCCTAGGGACACGCTTAACCCCTCCCTCTCCAATAAAGTTAACCCCTTCCCTCCCAGTGTCATTGTTACAGTAACAGTGCATATGTATAGCACTGATTACTGTAGTAATGTCACCGGTATCCCCAAAAGTGTCAAAAATGTCAGTCAAGGGTCCGATCTGTCTGCCGCAATGTCGCAGTCCCGCAAAAAAAAAATCGCAGATCGCCGCGATTACTCCTTAAAAAAAAAAACAACGAAAATGACAAAAATCTTTCCCTTAGTTAGTAAACGCAATAACTTTTGCGCAAACCAATCAAAATACGCTTATTGTGATTTTTTTTTACCAAACATATGTAGCAGAAAACAAATTGGCCAAAAATGTTAAAAAATTTTGATTTTTACATTTTTTGGGGGGGGGGGATTTCATATAAAAAAATTTGAAAAATATTGTTATTTTGCAATATATATATAAAATATATGTTTTACAGCCGAAAGTAAAAAATATTGGGGTTTTTTTTCAAAATTTTCAGTAATTTTTTTTTGTTTATAGAGCAAAAATAAATAAATAAATAAAAATAAAACCAGTGGTGATCAAATACCACCAAAAGAAATATTTGTGGGAAAAAAATTATATAAATTAAATTTGGGTACAGTGTTGCATGTTGCAATTGCCAGTTAAAGTAGCGCAGTGCAGAAAAGAGCAAAAAAATGTCCTGGTCATGAAGGGAGTAAACCCTTTCCGGAGAGCAAGTGATTAATGTACAATGACTGGTATTCTTACCTGAGGAAAGATTCCAGCAGACGTGAACTTGAAAATCCATTTAAATGTTTTATTCTTTTAGTGAAGTCAAGGACTGTTGTTTGTTGTTGTGGGTTTTTTAGGTCTTCAAGAATTTGAAACCGGTTAGTCTAGTGAAAGGGAAAGTACAGATATGAAGGCAAGTTCATGGTAACAATTGTAAATATCTATCTTTAGATACCTTCTATGAGAAGAAACCAAAAGTGACAGACATACTGTACATGTACGGAGATCACGGCATCATGTCAGAAGATCTTTGTGGAAGCTGGAATGGACAATATGATGACCCTCCACCTTCTTACAGTCTCGTAGCTCAACATGGACCTGTATCTTATCGTCCCTCCATCTTCCAGATCCTCTCATGGGATGAGGACCCACCTCCATCCTACTCATCACTGGACCTAACATCAGATTCAGCGTCACAAATAAACCAAACCACCCAATCCAGTCTTGTTCAAGAAGGTCCTAATAATACGGAGGTGACACAAATAAAATGGCAATCCCAGGGAAGTCAGGTGCCTTCATACATTGGTTGGTCGATCTTCAATGTCATTTTCTTTCCTCCAGTTGGCTTGATAGCTCTCATCCTTTCCTTGCAGGTAATCTTTATTTATAATTAATATCAATTTGTGTTTTAAGCAAGCCTTTTCCGGTGAGAAATATGGGGGCTTGCATTGGTGATGGTGACCTTCTAAAATTCTTGATATTTGCCTATCATGCTGATCTTCTAACTTCCACACTTATTGAGTTTCTCACCTGATATAACCTCTTCAAGAGTAGCTTTTTTTTTTACCTTTCTGTTTACATGTAAATATCAGTATTTTTTTGCTAGAAAATAACTTAAAGAGGTTGTAAACTCAGTTAAATTTTTTTTCTTTTTTTTACAAGCTGAAAGAGAAACACATAATGAGCTAGTATGCATCGCATGCTAGCTCATTATGAAATACTTACCTTAGAACGAGCCCCCGCCGTGCCGTCCGCTCACCTCTATGACAGGCAACATCTTCAGTCGCCCGTCTTCCGGGATCGCGGCATCCGGCCATCTGATTGGCCGGAGTCGCGGTGACGTCACTCCCGCGCACGCGCGGGAGCCGACGGTCACGGCACGGAGCTCTGAAGGAACGATACCAGTGGCCGTTCCTTCAGAGCGCATGCACCAGTGACGTCACTGGATGCATGTAAGGTAAATATCTCCTAAACGGTAAATGTTTAGGAGATATTTACAGTACCTATAGGTAAGCCTTATCATAGGCTTACCTATAGGTAAAAGTGTCAGAGGAGGGTTTACTTCCTCTTTAACCACCTCAATACAGGGCACTTAAACCCCCTTCCTTCCCAGACCAATTTTCAGCTTTTAGCGCTGTTGCAATTTGAATGACAATTGCGCGGTCATGCAACGCTGTACCTAAACCAAATTTATGTCATTTTTTCCCCACAAATAGGGCTTTCTTTTGGTGGTATTTGATCACCGTCAGGTTTTTTCTTTTTTGGTGCACAAATAAAAAAAGACTGAAAAGTTTGAAAAAAAAAAAAGTTTTTTTGTTTAGGTTATAAAATTTTGTAAATAGATATGTTTTTTCCTGCACTGATGAGCACTGATGATGCCGCACTGACAGGCACTGATGAGGAGACACTGATGGGGTGGCACTGATGGGGTGGCACTGATGGGGTGGCACTGATGGGGTGGCACTGATATGCAGCACTGATGGGCACTGATAGGTAGCACTGATATGCAGCACTGATGGGCACTGATATGTGGCACTGATAGGTAGCACTGATATGCAGCATTGGTGGCCACTGATAGGCAGCGCTGATGGGCACTGATAGGCAGCACTGATGGGCACTGATTGGCGGCACTGATGGGCACTGATAGTGGCACTGTTGGGCAGCAATTATCGGCACTGATCGGCACTGATGGGGGGCACTGATCGGCACTGATGGGGGGCACTGATGGGCACTGATAGGCAGCACTGGTGGGCAATAATGGGCACTGGTGGGCGGCACTGATAGATGGCAATAATGGCACTGGTGGGCAGCACTGATAGATGCCATTGGTGGGCAACACTGATAGGGAGGGCACTGGGGGGCTCTTTGAGCCCTGCTTGCCATACCTGGTGGCCATAGTGGGCATCCCTGGTGGTCATGGGTGGGCATCCCTGGTGGCTTAGTGGCACCCCTCCCCCCCAGGGCTGCACTGGTAATCAATGTTCTGATTACCAGCACAGACCTCCCCCTGTGATCAGTGAGTAATTAGAAATACTCACTGATCACCCCCGCAGCAGCACCGATCCTCTGATCTTCTCCTCACTGACAGGATCTGTCAGTGAGGAGAAGAGATCGAAGCCGTTACAACGGCTCTATTTACATTACATGACGGCTGTGATTGGACACAGCCGTCATGTGATCAGGAGGGCCAATCACAGGGCCCTCCTGCCGATTGATGTCGCTCTGTGTCCGAGGGACACAGGCACATCGAGATCGCGGCGCTGCGCGTGCCCGCGGCGGCGCGATCTCTCTCCTTCTGAAGGACGTTCCGGAACGTCCATTCAGAAGGACGAGACTCCCGGGTGGGAGGTAGTTAAAACCCCCAAACATTTTATATATTTTTTTAATGCAGAGGCCCTCAAGCAGGGTTTCTCAACCAGGGCTCTGTGGAACCCTAAGGTTCCTTCTGAGGTTGCTAGGGGTTCCTTGAGCAATGGGCAATTTCTGCCTCTCAGATAAGTTCCCAGTGACACCATTGTTCATTTTAGCTATCTGTAAAGGGATAATTCTTCCCAATGATGAGAAGAGTGAGGAGCATTCTTCCCACTGACTGTCACACCAATGTGTCATCAGTTGTAGATTTTTCATTTTTAGCAGGGGTTCCCCAAGACCAGAAATGTATTTCAAGGGTTCCTCTGTGTTAAAAAAGGTTGGGAAAGGCTGCCCTAGAGAATAAAATATTGTGACTAAGGCCTATGTAAGAGGCTAAAATGTGTCAATAACTACGAGTTTTGATTCCTTTAATTGGATGGATTTATTAAAATCATATCTGTTTTATTTTTGAGACATCATGCTGTCGGATTTTTTTGCCTTTATTGGACCTCGAGAAAAAATGGTGGGTGTTACAATTTTTTATGTCACGCAGTATTTATTTGTGCAGCAGTTTTTCACAATTTTTTTTTTTTTTTAGAAAAAAATACACTCTTCTGAATTTAATTGCACAAAAATACAATATAATGCCCAATTGTTTGATAGTAAAGATTATGTTATGTCTAATAAAAAGATACCAAACATGTCAACGTCTTAAAATTGCAAACGCTTGTGCAACTGCGACAAACTAACTTTTATCATCCACAGGCAATGCTTTAAAAGCCTTTACAGGTTACTTCAGATTGAGACCACAGGAGGTCTGGTGCTAGAATTGTTGCTCTTGATTTGACATTCACGGTGATTCCTCACATGTGTGGTGCAATCGCTGCTGGCGTGCCGACGTGAGTGTTCGCCTTTGCGCGGGGGGACAGGGCCACTTTAAAATATTATTTAAATAAGTTAATTAATTTTATTTTTGATACTTTTATTGTTCTCACAAGGAATGTAAACATCCCTTGTGATAGCAGTAGTCAGTGGATGGTACTCTTTATGGAGGGATCTGAGGTTACACCCCAGATCTCTCCTTTGCCATTAAAAGCTTCGGATCACACCAAGGTCGGTATGTTTCATCGCTTTTTTTTTAAAAGCCAGTAATGGTTTTTTGACATCTGGCGAAACCGGGAGTGACAAAATACTCGTTGCTTCCTATTTCCCAGACCATAGAGATAATCAGGGCCATTCCAGTACTCAATCAGCTCTATGGACAGTAGGTGCTGCTCTCTTGAGTTCCCCAGTGGGATTGGAGAGCCCAAGAAGGCCACGGCAGGAGGAGGGGGAAGGAGGGACGTCCCCTCCCACCTCATGTAAAAGTAGTCCGGCGGCTAATTAGCCACTAGGATTGCTTTTACAGGAAAGCCGACCACCAACGATACCAGGATGATCCCGGCATCATCCCGGTGTAACCAAAGTTGGGTGACATCCCTTAGCTTTAAATGGATAACTATGCAAACAGAAAAGCTGTTTTGATCACAATAGCTACATGCATTTTCTCGGTCCATGACTCATTAGGTTTCGATGCTAATATATAATTTGTTTCTATATTAAAATAAAAAGAGCTTTTTTTTTCAATGTCTAGAGATAAGCAAAACTGGGAAACCTTGGCAAAATGTATTAAAATTAACAGGTATTACAAATATAAGGTCATTTTGGTGTTTCTTAGGGGTGCAATGGGCTCTAAATGCAGGGGCGGCCTGTCTATTAGGAGCGCAGGGGCGCCACCCCCCATTCATGCGTCTGGCCCTCTAATCTACATGCAGGGGCGCCGGACTCATGGAGATCAATGGGGAATTTTTTGTTTTTTAACCACCTGATTAGAGCCAGAGGTTCTAATAGACTTCAGAAAAGGGGGGGCCCTGGGTGCAGAGCACTGCACCCCGAACCCACCCAGTTGTGTGACAATAGCAAATTAATATTCGCTATTATCACACTGACTCGTCTCCCAGCCAATCAGGAAGCGGGCCGTGAGACCCCTTTCCTGATTGGCTAAAAAGAGACGTGATTTTACTGGCCATTGGCCAGGAAGAGGGAGGGGACATTCGGTCGAGGAGAAGACACAGCGGCTCTCGGTGAAGCAGCAGGTAAGAAGCCATCCATCCAGCCATCCATCCTGGGAGGGAGGGAGGAAGGAGGGAGGGTGTGGTAGAGTAGATTGCAGGCCAGCCATCCGTCCCGCGGGGGTGCGGGGGTTGTTGGTTTTGCTGCCGCCCCCCCCCCCCCAAATTTTTATTCACCAGCCGCCACTGTCTAAATATCTCCTTATGTTGACAGAATCCCCTTTAAACTTACCTGGACCTGTTCCAGTGCCATAAAACTCCAACCAGAAAAATGATCCTAACAGGGTAGGAAAGGAACATATTCTGTGTCACACATAACAGTCCACAGACCTGTCTCTGCATAGCCAAGAAATGCAAAGACATCTGGGAGCCCCAAGTCTCTAGAAGTCAAGACCAGGATCTGAACCCATAACCTCTGTTAGGTCCAGCAGTGTCTCTTCTTGCTGAGCCATCTGAGATGCTGGATAGCTCCCTTTCTGATCCTTTGGGTTTTTCTGCCTTGTCGCTTGTTTCTGGTGAACCTTGAACTCTTTGCTCCTCCCATGAACTACCTGTTTTTGCTTTTTTGCTTACCTGCAGCTGTCCTTATCTCCACAACCACTCGTTACTGACCTTTGACTTGTTCCTCGACTACGCTTCTGCTTGATCCCAACTTGCAACCACTCATTACGGACCTTTGGCTTGTTCCTCGACTACGTTTCTGCTTGATTCCAACTTGGAACCACTCATTACTAACCTCTGGCTTGTTTACTGATAACACTTCTGCTTGATCCCAACTTGCTATGTCTGCTACTGGACCCTGGCTTGCTCACCTCCTGGTGGGGTGATTCTGAGGACCGCGACTTGTTCTACCACACAGCTAAACCCATCTTCACTATCCGGAGCTCTGTTGAATATCGGTTAGTGCTTACACTCTACACCTTGGGTGAACCCGCGTCATCCACCAGGGTTACCTCCTTGATTACTTATCCAACTGGTCAGTGGGAGCCTCTCTATCACTATAGCTATCGCTATAGCTACCGGTCTCCAAGCCAGACCCCCGACTGTGACAGTAGAGGTATGTTTTTAGAATTTGAGTTGCATCAATGGATTCTCCTCCCGTGAAAGGCTAGATTCTTGTTTTTAATCTGATAAGTGGTCAATGTGCATCATTCTTTAATTGTAGACTCCTGATGAATGAAGTTTGTCCTGCTCTCCAGTTGAGGCTTGGTGTCTCCATCACCATGTTATCACAAGACCTTTAGTAGGCTCCTGTGGTTTCAAATTTTTGGAGGGTTTTTTAGAAACCTATGCAAACAAACGTAGTGAACAAAGCATATTGCCTACCAAAAGTTCCACTTTCACAGTCCCTGTTGGTGAACTTATTGTGACATGAGGTGCTGCCGACATTGCTGGTTCCTAGGAAACCAGATGCAGTCTTGTGAGCGTCAATGAAGAGAACTCACAAAATACTTACCTGGTTTTGACAGGTGCTCTTTAGATCTTCAAGAATCCATACCAGTACAAGGAACAAGACTGTTCCTGTGGCCTCCAAGAGCCATTCAGTGCTAAATACTGTTTAGAAAGTGAAATTGTGTGTATCAAAGGTTGCCGTGGTCGCTTAAGACAACAATGTGGATTGCATGGATACCTCAGGGACAAGGTCTTCATTGTTCGAAGGATGATTTCATATCATGATGATTTTGTTTCCAAGCTTAAACAATGCTGAGTAAACTGAGGAGGAATCAAAGAATGAGTTACCACATACATAATCCAAAGGAACGGTTTTCCTTGGCAGGGAGTTATTTGGCTCAGCCAAAGCAAGAATTTCAAAACGTACTTCTAATAAATAACTAACATAGAAATGCTGGTAATCAAAGAGGTAAAAATATAATTGTAAACATCTGCAAAAAAAAAAAAAAAGTTTTGATCATGAGTAGAGTGAAATTTAGAGTTTTAATTTTCCCCAAATTATGTCAAAATTTTTTGCTATCTTGACAAAATGGATTGGAGTCAGTGAGGGATGCAAAATTAAGGTGCTTATGGGGGTTTTAAGGGGGTGACACGGGCTTCAAATGACTTTTGAGGGTTACAGAAGCTCCTTCAACCAGGCCCGGGCTGGGACAAAAAAGCAAGCCCAACATTCCAGACCGAGCAGCCATTTCCTCCAAGGACAGAGGGGCAGGCACCCATGGGGGCTGCAATGCAAACTTCACCAACTGCTGCCCTCCTAAAACATCCCCATCCTCCACTGACAGACCTCCCCACCTACTGCCCTTCCTATGCATGTTATCATGTGATTTCTATGATTGGTCATAGAGATCACATGATACCCGGCCACTCATTGCGGCTGGATACAGAGCACTGTGATCCTGTACATCCGGACACAGGGGTCACTTGATTGTGCCCCAGTGCGCATGCCAGTGCGCATGAGCACCATGACTTACTCGTAAGTCACAGTGCCTGGGAAAGCAGTAAATTTACTGTTGGCGGTCGGCAAGTGGGTAATACATTAATTAAACAATATTAACTTTACCAAGTTAGTGACTCAGAATATTTTGCTTTAGGTCTTGATCACCAGGAAGAGGAATAACGCTGAGCTGGCCTGGAAGAGCCATGTGATGGCCAGGAAAGTCAACATCGCCGCAACTTCCCTTGGCATCATGGCAGCCATGTACTACGCCATTGCTGTGCCCCTGATGTTTAGATCGAGGACACACCTGGGGAAAATATAATACAACACAATCATTTCCAATGTGTGTGTATATTGTATTACATGAATATTGTGTGTGACATCATATGGATATAATGTATACATGGTGATAAGTGACCTTTTATATGCATATAATCTGAACATCTATATGTAGCCAGGTGCTGGGCTACAGAAACACGGAGGAGACATTGTCCTCTTTAAAGTTTTACTTTCACTTTTTACTGCTTTGCTGGATGTTGCGTTGCACTACCCTCTCCTGTCAGCAGAAGAACTATAGCCGGGACAGCGTTTGGACTTTTATGCAGAACACTGAGGATCATGGGAATTGTAGTCTGAAACATCAATCAAAGAATGGGACTTATGGACCTTAACAATACAGTCCCCATAGAACATTGAAGAGGAAGGGGAGTGGTAGAACAAGACTGCATTGCAGCATGGGAGCTGAGATGTGCACATCAGTCCTGGTGCACGTGGATCATTCAGGGGGGCGAGTGACCAAAACCAGAGACTGAGACCTGTGCGGAGAGACACCCAGGGTAGCGAAGCACAGACCACAGTGATCATATCTGCACCCAAAGTGAATAACTTACGCCCGGTGCTTAAATATTATCAATAATACAGTATTTCACAAAAGTGAGTACACCCCTCACATTTTTGTAAATATTTTATTCTATCTTTTCATGTGACAACACTGAAGAAATGACACTTTGCTACAATGTAAAGTAGTGAGTGTACAGCTTGTATAACAGTGTAAATTTGCTGTCCCCTCAAAATAACTCAACACACAGCCATTAATGTCTATACCGCTGGCAACAAAAGTGAGTACACCCCTAAGTGAAAATGTCCAAATTGGGCCCAATTAGCCATTTTCCCTCCCCGGTGTCACGTGACTCGTTAGTGTTAGAAGGTCTCAGGTGTGAATGGGGAGCAGGTGTGTTAAATTTGGTGTTATCGCTCTCACTCTCTCATACTGGTCACTGGAAGTTCAACATGGCACCTCATGGCAAAGAACTCTCTGAGGATCTGAAAAAAAGAATTGCTGCTCTACATAAAGATGGCCTAGGCTTTAAGAAGATTGCCAAGACCCTGAAACTGAGCTGCAGCACAGTGGCCAAGACCATACAGCGGCTTAACAGGACAGGTTCCACTCAGAACAGACCTCACTATAGTTGACCAAAGAAGTTGAGTGCACGTGCTCAGCGTCATATCCAGAGGTTGTCTTTGGGAAATAGACGTATGAGTGCTGCCAGCATTGCTGCAGAGGTTGAAGGGGTGGGGGGTCAGCCTGTCAGTGCTCAGACCATACGCCGCACACTGCATCAAATTGTGACTCCAGTGGCAACCTGTGAAGCTCTGGTGAACTCCATGCCCAAGAGGGTTAAGGCAGTGCTGGAAAATAATGGTGGCCACACAAAATATTGACACTTTGGGCCCAATTTGGACATTTTCACTTAGGGGTGTACTCACTTTTGTTGCCAACGGTTTAGACATTAATGGCTGTGTGTTGAGTTAACAATACAATAATTCATAGATGTATTCAAAATGTATCCAGTCCAGTGTGCTCAGGCAATGGTATCCACACGAGCTGCTGTAACTTAATGTGATCTGTGAACCCACCGCCAAGGTAAATCAAGCTGCTAACCAGAAACTTCGACCTCAAATTATAGAAGGTCTGGCATGGCACAATAGTATAACAATGAACCCATGTTTCCCCACATTTCTAGGGAACTACCATTAGGCCATAGAGCATGTGATGTCTTGCAGATTTGTAAGCATGAGTCCCCTTTTGGTTGATACCAAATGTCTGCATTAACAGAATACATTGTATTATGTGTGTCATATATTCCTAAAGTATTTGTACTTTATAGAGAAAGTGACACTTTGTCACGAAATGCGTCGGGTTACATAGATGCAAGTTGGGTTGATCTGTGAAAATACTGTACCTGGCAACTGAATTAATATGTATATATTAATCAATCTGCTTGACTTTATGGCATTATGTCGCTGTTGATCTGTTGTAAATTGTATTTACCAATAAACCTTTTTGATTTTATTATTGAGTGTGTTGCACCTCATCTAAAGTCCCACGGGCAATTCATGTTTCTTTGTTTCTTAGTTGTATAACAATGGATCATCCAATCGGAGGGTGTCAACAGTACTCCACATCAGACTGGAACTATGGAATTCTCATCCTGTAGGTCTACATGGCTCAGTAAAGGAGAAAGAGACCTGTGATAGTATGATATAAATTAAAATGTATTGGTTAAAAGACGAAAAGCTACTTACAAATTGAACCTCTTATTAGCATGCAAAGAAATCCAAACACATACGCCTCTAGTGCCGCTAGGCGATAACAACGTCAGCACATGCTCCACCTTATCCCGAAGTATGTTTTGTCTGAACAGACGGTGAGGAGCTGGCACCAGCAGCAATAAATCAACACATACACCGCTAGTTCCGGCTCCAGCTAAGCGAGAAGAATGTCAGTACATGCTCCACCTTATCCCGAAGTATGTTTCGTCTGAACAGACGTTGAGGAGCTGGCACCAGCAGCAATAAATCAACACATACGCCGCTAATTCCGGCTCCAGCTAAGCGTGAAGAATGTCAGTATATGCTTCACTTTATCCTGACGTATGTTTAGTCTGAACAGACAGCGAGGAGCCGGCACCAGCAGCAATAAATCAAAACACATACGCTGCTAGTGCCGGCTGCAGCTGGGTGCGAATAATGTCAGTACATGCTCCACCTTATCCCGACGTATGTTTAGTCTGAACAGACAGCGAGGAGCCCGCACCAGCGGCAATAAATCAAAACACATACGCTGCTAGTGCCGGCTCCAGCTAGACGAGAATAACATCAGCACATGCTCCACCTTATCCCGAAGTATGTTTCGTCTGAACAGACAGCGAGGAGCCCACACCAGCGGCAATAAATCAAAACACATACGCTGCTAGTGCCGGCTCCAGCTAGACGAGAATAACATCAGCACATGCTCCACCTTATCCCAAAGTATGTTTCGTCTGAACAGACAGCAAGGAGCTGACACCAGCAGCAATCAAAACACATATGCCGCTAGTGCCGGCTGCAGCTGGGCGCGAATAATGTCAGTACATGCTCCACCTTATCCCGACGTATGTTTCGTCTGAACAGACAGCGAGGAGCCGGCACCAGCAGCAATCAATCAAAACACATATGCTGCTAGTGCCGGCTCCAGGTAGGCGAGAATAATGTCAGTACATGCTCCACCTTATCCCGAAGTATGTTTCGTCTGAACAGACGGTGAGGAGCCGGCACCAGCAGCGTATGTGTTTGGATTTATTGCATGCTAACAGGAGATTCAATTTGTAAGTAGCTTTTTCTCTTATAACCAATTAATTTTAAACTATATCACACTATCGGAAGTCTCTCTCTCCTTGATTGAGCCATATAGACCAAAAGGATGAGAATTCCATAGTTCAAGTGATGTGGAGTACTGCACTGTGGTGTACTGGAGACACCCTCCGATCAGATGATCCATTGTTATATTACTATGCCATGCCAGACTTCCTTTTATTTGGGGTCGGCATTTCCGGTTAGTAGCTTGATTTACCTAGGTGGTGGGTTCACAGATCGCGCTTAGTTACAGCAGCTCGTGTGGACACCATTGTTTGAGCACACAGGACTGGATACATTTTGAATACATCTGTGAATTGATGTATTGTTTCATTCTGTATTTATTTTCTTTGTTTATGAACTTTTTTACACAAATATATCTGCACCTCTGCAGCAGGGAGAATTTGTAAGCATCACACTCTACTTCCCACAGCTGATGATCGGAGGCATTCTGTGTAGAGACTGAAGGGGGCGCCCTTCCACAGCGAGAGTTCACAGCTGCACTGCAGGGAAGAGGGCTCACTGCCCATTGTTCACACTGCTAGCAGGGACTGGACAGAGTTATTGGAGGCAGGGCATTAAGTATAATGCACCAATACTGCACCTTTACTGCACCTTTACTGCATGCTGTTTTACTAAAGCTGTCATTAAGTGCACCAACCAGTTTGGCTCCAGAGCAATTTTTTTTATTTGTCACATACATATAAAAATCTTAATTTTTGGCTATAAAAACTGACATATGACAATTTATACACCTCTCATATTGAATAATAATTAATAAAATATTTCAAGGAACTGTAAATCAATCTATTAAAAAGTATATATAATTCAGTAATGCATCTTGATATGTTGGGCTCACAGTCTCTAAGGCTTCATTCACATGTCAGCGTTGCGATCGCGGGCAGAATCACCGCAATTCTGCCCGCGATCCGGAAATCATTGCAAATCGCGGGACGCCTGTGCGTTGCCCGTGATTTGCAATAGCACCCCAAACGCTGTGCGATGTTGCTGCGATTTGCGCCTGCCGAATCGCGGTAACATCACGCAAAAAAAATCACGGGACGCATGACGCCCAAAAAAGGTACAAGAGCGGTAACAACGCACATCGTTTGGGGTGCTATTGCTATTCACGGGCAACACACAGGCGTCCCGCAATTTGCAATGATTTCCGGATCGCAACGCTGACATGTGAATGAAGCCTTAATAATATATCCAATACAGTTAAACATCTAAATTTCTTGTAGGCTTGACGCGTTTCATGGACCCTTCATCCATTCATCAGAAGATTGAATAAAAGTTGTATGTCTGAAAATAGGAATTTGTATTAGAGTACAAGGAGCTGTATCTTCAGTGATGAAATTGGAGATGGGGATGTTCCAGTCTTCTGTATATCCTCCAGTCTTTCCATTGTTCTATATTATGAATAATGTGATACATTGTTGCAGAGGATTTTCTTCTTTGCTCCAATCTGCTGCCCAGTGGGGTTGATGTTTCCTCTGAATAGGGGGCTCTCCCAGGTTTGATCGGTATTGGAAGGTGTGTGTTCCAGGGATTTTCTCCATTCTTATGATGTGGGTGGGAGGACGATCGCTCTGGATTATGTTCGGTCTTATACACTATGTATGAGAAGCTCATATTTCACTCCCGGGAAACTCCCAAATAAAACAGCACCTGCCAACCAAACAATCCTCACTCAGCCTGGGAGTATCGGAATAAAGGATGTACCCACCACTCAACCCTACTCTGGACCCCCATGTCCCCCCCACCCCGTACTACGAAGCCCCCCCTCCCATGGTGGTGACCACACAGCCAACTGTGATTGTGGTGCCGCAGCCGGTCTATAAAGATTACCTGGGGCTGTCCATCGTGAATATGATCTGCTGCTGTCTTCCTATAGGCATCGCCGCGCTCATCTTCTCCATACAGGTAAGACCTGGGGGGGCAAAAATAATAGACTTTGCAACCAAACCGGTCCTTAGATGTGATGGCTGCATTTTTTTTATTTTTCAGGCTAAAAACATTTTCTACAAATATGGATATATATATATATTTATCCTGCGAGAAATCCAGTGTCCATAGTACTTCCTATGTTATCAGCTTTCTCAGTTATCGTCTGTGAACTAGAAAACACATCCTCCCCCAATTGGATGGATGTAAGGAGAGTAGTCCAAATCGGGAGAGCAGCCTGGGGTGACAACGCTGGTCCTCCATAGATACAATACAGTGCGTGTAGTCACCCTAGGAAAGGAAGTTTGTTACATAAGGAGAGCAGTCCAAATCAGGAGAGCAGCCTTGGGTGACAACGCTGGTAGGACAGGAATTGTGTTAAATAAGGTGAGTAGTCCAAATCAGGAGAGCAGCCTGGGGTGACAACACTGGTCCTCCATAGATACAATACAGTGAGCGTAGTCACCCTAGGAAAGGAAGTGTGTTACATAAGGAGAGTAGTCCAAATCAGGAGAGCAGCCTGGGGTGACAACGCTGGTCCTCCATAGATACAATACAGTGAGCGTTGTCACCCTAGGAAAGGAAGTGTGTTACATAAGGAGAGTAGTCCAAATCGGGAGAGCAGCCTGGGGTGACAACGCTGGTCCTCCATAGATACAATACAGTAAGCGTAGTCACCATAGGACAAGAAGTTTGTTACAGAAGGAGAGTAATTCAAATCAGGACAGCAGCCTAGGGTGACAACCTTGGTCCTCCATAGATACAATACAGTGAGTGTAGTCAACTTAGGAAAGGAAGTGTGTTACATAAGGAGAGTAGTCCAAATCGGGAGAGCAGCCTGGGGTGACAACGCCGGTCCTCCATAGATACAATACAATGAGCGTAGTCACCCTAGGAAAGAAAGTGTGTTACATAAGGAGAGTAGTCCAAATCAGGAGAGCAGCCTGGGGTGACAACGCTGGTAGGACAGGAATTGTGTTAAATAAGGTGAGTAGTCCAAATCGGGAGAGCAGCCTGGGGTGACAACGTTGGTCCTCCATAGAAACAATACAGTGAGCGTAGTCACCCTAGGAAAGGAAGTGTGTTAAATATGGAGAGTAGTCCAAATTGGGAGAGCAGCCTGGGGTGACAACGTTGGTCCTCCATAGATACAATACAGTGAGTGTAGTCACCCTAGGACAGGAAGTCTGTTACATAAGGAGAGTAGTCCAAATCAGGAGAGCAGCCTGGGGTGACAACGCTGGTCCTCCATAGATACAATACAGTGAGCGTTGTCACCCTAGGAAAGGAAGTGTGTTACATAAGGAGAGTAGTCCAAATCGGGAGAGCAGCCTGGGGTGACAACGCTGGTCCTCCATAGATACAATACAGTAAGCGTAGTCACCATAGGACAAGAAGTTTGTTACAGAAGGAGAGTAATTCAAATCAGGACAGCAGCCTAGGGTGACAACCTTGGTCCTCCATAGATACAATACAGTGAGTGTAGTCAACTTAGGAAAGGAAGTGTGTTACATAAGGAGAGTAGTCCAAATCGGGAGAGCAGCCTGGGGTGACAACGCCGGTCCTCCATAGATACAATACAATGAGCGTAGTCACCCTAGGAAAGAAAGTGTGTTACATAAGGAGAGTAGTCCAAATCAGGAGAGCAGCCTGGGGTGACAACGCTGGTAGGACAGGAATTGTGTTAAATAAGGTGAGTAGTCCAAATCGGGAGAGCAGCCTGGGGTGACAACGTTGGTCCTCCATAGATACAATACAGTGAGCGTAGTCACCCTAGGAAAGGAAGTGTGTTAAATATGGAGAGTAGTCCAAATTGGGAGAGCAGCCTGGGGTGACAACGTTGGTCCTCCATAGATACAATACAGTGACTGTAGTCACCCTAGAATAGGAGTTGTTTTACATAAGGAGAGAAGTCCAAATCAGGAGAGCAGCCTAGGGTGACAACGCTGGTCCTCAATAGATAAAATACAGTGAGCAACAGGAAGTGTGTTACTGGCAGGCAAGGGTGTAGGAACCCACACAAATCTGGGGGGGACAGCATTTTTACTCGCCAGGTAAATGCTTTTCCGTGCCCCCATCAATGCAGAGTTCAGCGCGCGAGCCCCTTTCAATGCAGAGCGCCACAGCATTGTCCCCAATCACTGCAGAGCGCCACAGCATTGTCCCCAATCACTGCAGAGCGCCACAGCATTGTCCCCAATCACTGTAGAGCGCCACAGCATTGTCCCCAATCACTTCAGAGCGCCACAGCATTGTCCCCAATCACTGCAGAGTGCCCACAGCATTGTACCCCAATGATTGCAGAGTGCCACAGCATTGTACCCCAATGATTGCATAGTGCCACAGCATTGTACCCCAATGATTGCAGAGTGCCACAGTCAGCATTGTACCCCAATGATTGCAGAGTGCCCACAGCATTGTACCCCAATGATTGCAGAGTGCCCACAGCATTGTACCCCAATGATTGCAGAGTGCCACAGCATTGTACCCCAATGATTGCAGAGTGCCCCAGCATTGCACCCCAATGATTGCAGAGTGCCACAGCATTGTACCCCAATGATTGCAGAGTGCCCACAGCATTGTACCCCAATGATTGCAGAGTGCCACAGTCAGCATTGTACCCCAATGATTGCAGAGTGCCACAGCATTGTACCCCAATGATTGCAGAGTGCCCACAGCATTGCACCCCAATGATTGCAGAGTGCCACAGCATTGTACCCCAATGATTGCAGAGTGCCACAGTCAGCATTGTACCCCAATGATTGCAGATTGCCACGGTCAGCATTGTAGCCCAATGATTGCAGAGTGCCCACAGCATTGTACCCCAATGATTGCAGAGTGCCACAGTCAGCATTGTACCCCAATGATTGCAGAGTGCCACAGTCAGCATTGTACCCCAATGATTGCAGAGTGCCACAGTCAGCATTGTACCCCAATGATTGCAGAGTGCCCACAGCATTGTACCCCAATGATTGCAGAGTTCCACAGTCAGCATTGTACCCCAATGATTGCAGAGTGCCACAGTCAGCATTGTACTCCAATGATTGCAGAGTGCCCACAGCATTGTACCCCAATGATTTCAGAGTGCCACAGTCAGCATTGTACCCCAATGATTGCAAAGTGCCACAGCATTGTCCCCCAATCAATGCAGAGACCAGCGTGCGTGCTCCCTTCAACCCAAAGCACTTACCTGGCGGCGGTGGCTCGGCTATCGGCGGCGGCGGGAAGGTGAGCGGCTTCTCCCTCGTCCTCTTCTGCGGCGGGAACCGACGGGCGGCCTCTCCTCTTCTCTGCGGCGGGAACCGGCGGGAAGGTGAGCGGCGGTGACGGTGAGTGACTGACGCACGCACCAGCACCGCCCCCATTGCGACGTCAGCGATCGGATGTCCTTGATGATGATTGGTCCAGGCTGGAGACTGGACCAATCACAGCCAGGACATCACGAAGGTGGGGGTGGCCAAGCGCTCTTTCCTGCGCCCAAGTTACGCCCCCAGAAGGCAGCCAATCGGCGCCTTTCTGGGTCGTAAACCCCACTAAACTGGGGGGGGTTTCACCATACCTGTCCCCCCTGCATTATTTCCTGGGGGGGATGTGTCCCCCCCGTCCCCCCCGGTTCCTACGCCCATGCTGGCAGGATCACCAGGTGAAAATTAAGGAAAAGAGCCTGAAAACAAGAAAAACTAATGCAGACACCACATCTAAGGACTGGTAAGCTGCAATATGCTCCTTTTGTTCCTGCACTTAGATACACTTTAAATCAGACCCTAGACTGATGAGTTTGTCCAAACTGAATGACATTTAGTTTGCTAAAACACATAAACAATCATATTTTTTATTTTTTTTATTTTTTAACACTTGTTTGACCCTTTTGTCACCCTGTGTTGCGTCTCATTGCTGCTGATCTCCTGCAGCCTCTTTGCAGCAACTTCCTGCTCAGCAATTGGCTGCATGGCATTTCTCAGGGCAGGATTTCTACTGGTGACAACAGTGGACCAAGCCTGTGTAATGTACACCGATCAGCCATAACATTATGACCACCCACCATAACCAGTCGAGGCGTGGACTCCATTAGACCACTTTTACCAACAATCATCTTATAGGATTACCCCGATCAACCATAACTTTATGACCATCCACCTATCATTGAGTAGGTCCCCCTTTTGCCACCAAAACACCCCTGACCCATCGAGGCACGGACTCCACTAGAAATGGAGCGTCTGTGGGATGTGCTGGAGAAGTCCGATCCAAGGAGGCTGCACCTCCCAACTTACAGGGCCTAACTACCTGCCGACCGCGCTATAGCCGAGTATTAGTGCCCATCAGTGCTGCCTATCAGTGCCACCCATCATAGACCATCAGTGTTGCCTATCCATGCTCATCAGTGCTGCCTATTAGTGCCCATCAGTGCCGCCTATCAGTGCTCATCACTGTTACCTATTAGTGCAGCCTCAGAGTCATCAGTGCCCACTAATGTCACCTCATCAGTGCCACCTATTAGTGCAGCCTCAGCAGTGCCCACCAGTGCCACCTCTTCAGTGCAGACTATCAGGACCCATCAGTGCTGCCTCTTCAGTGCCACATATCAGTGCCCATCAGTGCAGACTATCATTGCCCATCAGTGCCACCTTACAGTGCCCATCAGTGCCACCAATCGATTCCCATCAGTACCGCCTTATCAGTGCAGACTATCAGTGCCCATCAGTACCGCCTCATCAGTGCAGACTATCAGTGCCCATCAGTGCAGTCTCATCAGCACACATCAGTGAAGGAGAAAAATTACCTGTTTGCAAAATTGTATAACAAGCTATAAAAACTTTTTTTTCCCAAATTTTTGGTCTTTTTTCATTTGTTCAGAGGTGATAAAATACCACCAAAAGAAACCTCTATTTGTATGAAAAAAAAATGATAAAAATGTCGTTTGGGTACAGCAAATCCGGGAGCTCGTTCGTAAGTCCAAAAAAGATCAGTGCTTGCAGACAAAGGCTGCAAGCGCTGATCAGCGTGTTCTGGCGGGGGGAAGGGCCCCCCTGTTAGAACCCAATAGCACAGCTGGGGAGATCGCTGCACCAACATTGCTTGTGTTGGTACGGCACTCTGTCGATCTGTCAGTTTTTTTTTTTTTCATTCAGCCTGCTGGATTGAATGAAAAAAAAAAAAACTATGCAAACATGTTCGCATCTTTAAAAGTTCACAATTGGAAGGTTCGTATGTAGGGGACTTACTGTACTGCGTTGCATGACGGCGCAATTGTCATTCAAAGTGTGACAGCACTGAAAATTGAAAATTGGCCCGGGCAGGAAGGGGGTGAAAGTGCCCGGTAGGCAAGTGGTTGAAGGATCAGCTACTGAAGGCTTGGTGTCCGATACCACAGCATACTTTCAGAGGGCTAGTGGAGTTTATGCCCAGACGGGTCAGGGCTGGTTTGGGGGCAAAAAGGGGATCCACTCAATGTTAGGTGGGAGGTCATAATGTTATAACCGATCGGTGTAATCTTATAAGAAGATTCTAGATGAAATGAGTGCTCTGGCATCCAGGTTTCTTTAAACTAAAACACAGTGTGTAAGTGTAGTACTCTTTCTTGGCCATCAGATGTCACTATTGTAGACTTTGTAGATTCTCCTATTCTATCTTCTGCTTCCAGTAAATGTAAGACATAAGACCCCATTCACACCTCAGATATTTTTAGCTCAAAGCTCCAAAACAGAGGAGAAAAAAAAAACAATTATCTAGATGGTTCACACCTCCACTACAAGTTACCTGAAGCTCACAAAAGTTCCGGAATTTTTTTTTTGTAGCGTGAAGTGGGCAGATTAATGCATTTTATAAGCGTTTTTTGATCCATGAAAATGCTTGATTCAAGTGGTTTGGGTGTTTTACTGCATTTACTCAAATGCAATAGTTAAGAGAAAATAAATAACAAAAAAAAAAAAAAACCCTAACCACAACCCTTTAACCCAATATTAACCCCTAACCCTAATCCTAAACCCTAACCCCTAAACCTGATCCTAACCCCTAGCCCTAAAATTTACCCCTAGCCCTAATAATAAACCTTAACCCCTGACTCTAACACTTATACTAACCCTAATCCTAACCCTAATATTTACCTCTAACCCTATTATTTACCCCTAACCCTAATATTAAACCCTAATATTAACCCCTAAACCTAATATTAACCCCTAACACTAATATTAATCCCTAACAGTAATATTAAACCCTAACCCTAATATTAACCCCTAACCCTAATATTAAACCCTAAACCTAATATTAACCCCTAAACCTAATATTAAACCCTAACACTAATATTAATCCCTAACCCTAATATTAACCCCTAAACCTAATATTAACCCCTAAACCTAATATTAAACCCTAACACTAATTTTAATCCCTAACCCTAATATTAACACCTAACCCTAGTATTAATCCCTAACCCTAATATTAACGCCTAACCTTAGTATTAATCCCTAACCCTAATATTAACCCCTAACCCTAATAGTAATCCCTAACCCTAATAGTAATCCCTAACCCTAATATTAACCCCTAACCCTAATATTAATCCCTAACCCTAATATTAAACCATAACACTAATTTTAATCCCTAACCCTAATATTAACACCTATCCCTAGTATTAATCCCTAACCCTAATATTAAACCTAACACTAATATTAATCCCTAACCCTAATATTAACCCCTAACCCTAATATTAAACCATAACACTAATATTAAACCTAACCCTAATATTAACCCCTAACCCTAATATTAACGCCTAACCTTAGTATTAATCCCTAACCCTAATATTAATCCCTAACCCTAATATTAAACCCTAACACTAATATTAAACTATAACACTAATATTAAACCCTAAACCTAATATTAACCCCTAAACCTAATATTAACCCCTAAACCTAATATTAAACCTAACACGAATATTAATCCCTAACCCTAATATTAAACCCTATCCCTAATATTAAACCTAACCCTAATATTAACCCCTAACCCTAATATTAAACCCTAACCCTAATATTAAACCTAACCCTAATATTAACCCCTAACCCTAATATTAATCCCTAACCCTAATGTTAACCCATAACCCTAATATTAAACCTAACCTAATATTAAACCCTAACCCTAATATTAAACCATAACACTAATATTAATCCCTAACACTAATATTAACCCATAACCCTAATATTAACCCCTAACCCTAATATTAATCCCTAACCCTAATATTAACCCCTAATCCTAATATTAAACCTAACCTAATATTAAACCCTAACCCTAATATTAACCCCTAACCCTAATATTAACCCCTAAACCTAATATTAATCCCTAACCCTAATATTAACACCTAACCCTAGTATTAATCCCTAACCCTAATATTAAACCTAACCCGAATATTAAACCCTTAACCCTAATATTAAACCCTAACCCTAATATTAACCCCTAACCCTAATATTAAACCATAACACTAATATTAATCCCTAACACTAATATTAAACCTAACCCTAATATTAAACCTAACACTAATATTAATCCCTAACACTAATATTAACCCCTAACCCTAATATTAAACCCTAACCCTAATATTAACCCCTAACACTAATATTAATCCCTAACCCTAATATTAATCCCTAACCCTAATATTAACCCCTAACCCTAATATTAACCCCTAAACCTAATATTAAACCCTAACCCAAATATTAATCCCTAACCCTAATATTAACCCCTAACCCTAATATTAAACCATAACACTAATATTAATCCCTAACACTAATATTAAACCTAACCCTAATATTAAACCTAACACTAATATTAATCCCTAACCCTAATATTAACCCCTAACCCTAATATTAACCCCTAACACTAATATTAATCCCTAACCCTAATATTAACCCCTAACCCTAATATTAACCCCTAAACCTAATATTAATCCCTAACACTAATATTAATCCCTAACCCTAATATTAACCCCTAACCCTAATATTAACCCCTAAACCTAATATTAAACCCTAACACGAATATTAAACTATAACACTAATATTAAACCCTAAACCTAATATTAACCCCTAAACCTAATATTAACCCCTAACCCTAATATTTAACCCTAACCCTAATATTAACCCCTAAACCTAATATTAACCCCTAAACCTAATATTAAACCTAACACGAATATTAATCCCTAACCCTAATATTAAACCCTAACCCTAATATTAAACCTAACCCTAATATTAACCCCTAACCCTAATATTAAACCCTAACCCTAATATTAAACCTAACCCTAATATTAACCCCTAACCCTAATATTAATCCCTAACCCTAATGTTAACCCATAACCCTAATATTAAACCTAACCTAATATTAAACCCTAACCCTAATATTAAACCATAACACTAATATTAATCCCTAACACTAATATTAACCCATAACCCTAATATTAACCCCTAACCCTAATATTAATCCCTAACCCTAATATTAACCCCTAATCCTAATATTAAACCTAACCTAATATTAAACCCTAACCCTAATATTAACCCCTAACCCTAATATTAATCCCTAAACCTAATATTAATCCCTAACCCTAATATTAACACCTAACCCTAGTATTAATCCCTAACCCTAATATTAAACCTAACCCGAATATTAAACCCTTAACCCTAATATTAAACCCTAACCCTAATATTAACCCCTAACCCTAATATTAAACCATAACACTAATATTAATCCCTAACACTAATATTAAACCTAACCCTAATATTAAACCTAACACTAATATTAATCCCTAACACTAATATTAACCCCTAACCCTAATATTAAACCCTAACCCTAATATTAACCCCTAACACTAATATTAATCCCTAACCCTAATATTAATCCCTAACCCTAATATTAACCCCTAACCCTAATATTAACCCCTAAACCTAATATTAAACCCTAACCCAAATATTAATCCCTAACCCTAATATTAACCCCTAACCCTAATATTAAACCATAACACTAATATTAATCCCTAACACTAATATTAAACCTAACCCTAATATTAAACCTAACACTAATATTAATCCCTAACCCTAATATTAACCCCTAACCCTAATATTAACCCCTAACACTAATATTAATCCCTAACCCTAATATTAACCCCTAACCCTAATATTAACCCCTAAACCTAATATTAATCCCTAACACTAATATTAATCCCTAACCCTAATATTAACCCCTAACCCTAATATTAACCCCTAAACCTAATATTAAACCCTAACACGAATATTAAACTATAACACTAATATTAAACCCTAAACCTAATATTAACCCCTAAACCTAATATTAACCCCTAACCCTAATATTTAACCCTAACCCTAATATTAACCCCTAAACCTAATATTAACCCCTAAACCTAATATTAAACCTAACACGAATATTAATCCCTAACCCTAATATTAAACCCTAACCCTAATATTAAACCTAACCCTAATATTAACCCCTAACCCTAATATTAAACCCTAACCCTAATATTAAACCTAACCCTAATATTAACCCCTAACCCTAATATTAATCCCTAACCCTAATGTTAACCCATAACCCTAATATTAAACCTAACCTAATATTAAACCCTAACCCTAATATTAAACCATAACACTAATATTAATCCCTAACACTAATATTAACCCATAACCCTAATATTAACCCCTAACCCTAATATTAATCCCTAACCCTAATATTAACCCCTAATCCTAATATTAAACCTAACCTAATATTAAACCCTAACCCTAATATTAACCCCTAACCCTAATATTAACCCCTAAACCTAATATTAATCCCTAACCCTAATATTAACACCTAACCCTAGTATTAATCCCTAACCCTAATATTAAACCTAACCCGAATATTAAACCCTTAACCCTAATATTAAACCCTAACCCTAATATTAACCCCTAACCCTAATATTAAACCATAACACTAATATTAATCCCTAACACTAATATTAAACCTAACCCTAATATTAAACCTAACACTAATATTAATCCCTAACACTAATATTAACCCCTAACCCTAATATTAAACCCTAACCCTAATATTAACCCCTAACACTAATATTAATCCCTAACCCTAATATTAATCCCTAACCCTAATATTAACCCCTAACCCTAATATTAACCCCTAAACCTAATATTAAACCCTAACCCAAATATTAATCCCTAACCCTAATATTAACCCCTAACCCTAATATTAAACCATAACACTAATATTAATCCCTAACACTAATATTAAACCTAACCCTAATATTAAACCTAACACTAATATTAATCCCTAACCCTAATATTAACCCCTAACCCTAATATTAACCCCTAACACTAATATTAATCCCTAACCCTAATATTAACCCCTAACCCTAATATTAACCCCTAAACCTAATATTAAACCCTAACCCAGATATTAATCCCTAACCCTAATATTAACCCCTAACCCTAATATTAATCCCTAACACTAATATTAACCACTTTACCACCGGAGGATTTTCCTGCTAAAAGACCAGGGGTTATTTTGCGATTTTTTACTGCGTGACTTTAACGGACAATCGCACGGTCGTGCGACGCTGTACCTAAACGAATTTCACGTCCTTTTTTTCCCACAAACAGAGCTTTCTTTTGGTGGTATTTGATCACCTGTGCGATTTTTTGATCACGCGCTATAAACAAAAAAAGAGCGTAATTTTTGCAAAAACAACAATATTTTTCACTTTTTTTTATATGAAATTCCCCCCAAAAAAAATGTAAAAATCAAAATTTTTTAAAATTTTCGGCCAATTTGTTTTACGCTACCTATGTTTGGTAAAAAAAATCGCAAAAAGCGTATTTTGATTGGTTTGCGCAAAAGTTATCGCGTTTACTAACAAAGGGAAAGATTTTTGTCATTTTTGGTGTTTTTTTTTTTAACGAGTAATGGCGGCGATCTGCGATTTTTTTTGCGGTACTGCGACATTGCGGCGGACAGATCGGACCCTTGACTGACATTTTTGACATTTTTGGGGGTACCAGTGACATTACTGCAGTAATCAGTGCTATATATATGCACTGTTACTGCAAAAATGACACTGGCAGGGAAGGGGTTAACAGTATTGGACAGGGAGGGGTTAAGTGTGTCCTAGGGGCGTGATTCTAACTGTGTAGGGACAGGTCTACTAGTGTAAAAACAAAGATCAACAGTTCTACATAGTAGAACTGTTTGATCTTCACTTTTACACAGGGAGAACTGACAGGTGGCTTGTTTACACAAGCCGCTCTGTCTTTCTCCCGCTGTAGCGGCGATCGTAGTGTGACCGGCGGACATCGGGTCCACCAGTCACACTCCCGCACTCCTCCGTGAACGAGCCGAGGCGGGCGCGCGCCCGCCCGCTATTGGCTCTGGAAGGAGTGACAGGCGAGCGACGTAGACCTACGTCACTCTGCCTGGCCGGGGCCGACTGCCGCAGTAAATATACTGTGCGCAGTCGGCAAGCGGTTAAACCTAACCCTAATATTAACCCCTAACCCTAATATTAACGCCTAACCTTAGTATTAATCCCTAACCCTAATATTAACCCCTAACCCTAATATTAAACCCTAGCCCTAATATTAACCCCTAAACCTAATATTAACCCCTAAACCTAATATTAAACCCTAACACTAATATTAAACCATAACACTAATATTAAACCCTAAACCTAATATTAACCCCTAAACCTAATATTAAACCTAACACGAATATTAATCCCTAACCCTAATATTAAACCCTAATCCTAATATTAAACCTAACCCTAATATTAACCCCTAACCCTAATATTAATCCCTAACCCTAATATTAACCCCTAACCCTAATATTAACCCCTAAACCTAATATTAACACCTAACCCTAGTATTAATCCCTAACCCTAATATTAAACCTAACCCTAATATTAATCCCTAACACTAATATTAAACCTAACCCTAATATTAACCCCTAACCCTAATATTAACGCCTAACCTTAGTATTAATCCCTAACCCTAATATTAACCCCTAACCCTAATATTAAACCCTAACCCTAATATTAACCCCTAAACCTAATATTAACCCCTAAACCTAATATTAAACCCTAACACTAATATTAAACCATAACACTAATATTAAACCCTAAACCTAATATTAACCCCTAAACCTAATATTAAACCTAACACGAATATTAATCCCTAACCCTAATATTAAACCCTAACCCTAATATTAAACCTAACCCTAATATTAAACCCTAACCCTAATATTAACCCCTAAACCTAATATTAACACCTAACCCTAGTATTAATCCCTAACCCTAATATTAAACCTAACCCTAATATTAAACCTAACCCTAATATTAAACCCTTAACCCTAATATTAAACCCTGACCCTAATATTAACCCCTAAACCTAATATTAAACCCTAACACTAATATTAATCCCTAACCCTAATATTAATCCTAACCCTAATATTAACCCCTAACCCTAATATTAAACCTAACCCTGATATTAACCCCCTAACCCTAATATTAACCCATAACCCTAATATTAATCCCTAACCCTAATATTAACCCCTAACCCTAATATTAATCCCTAACCCTAATATTAACACCTAACCCTAGTATTAATCCCTAACCCTAATATTAAACCTAACCCTAATATTAAACCCTTAACCTAATATTAAACCATAACCGTAAAATTAAACCCTAACACTAATATTAATCCCTAACCCTAATATTAACCCCTAACCCTAATATTAAACCATAACACTAATATTAATCCCTAACACTAATATTAAACCTAACCCTAATATTAAACCTAACCCTAATATTAACCCCTAACCCTAATATTAAACCATAACACTAATATTAATCTCTAACCCTAATATTAACCCATAACCCTAATATTAAACCTGACCTAATATTAAACCATAACACTAATATTAATCCCTAACACTAATATTAAACCTAACCCTAATATTAACCCCTAACCCTAATATTAAACCATAACACTAATATTAATCCCTAACCCTAATATTAACCCATAACCCTAATATTAAACCGAACCCTAATATTAACTCCTGAACCTAATATTAAACCATAACCCTAATATTAACCCCTAAACCTAATATTAATCCCTAACCCTAATATTAAACCTAACCCTAATATTAAACCCTTAACCCTAATATTAAACCCTAACACTAATATTAATCGCTAACCCTAATCCTAAACTCTAACCCTCACCCCAATAATAACCCTTAACCCTAATCTTAACTCAAACAAATAAATACACAATAAGTAAATAAATATACAAACTAATACTAAAACAAATAACAATACTAATAAAAAATAATAAAATAAATAAATTAAAAAACTTTAATCCTACCCACTAACCCTAATATTAACCCTAATCCTAAACCCAAACCCTAACTTCTAACCGAACAAAACAAATAAATAATTAAACAATTAGTAAATAAATAATAACACATACATTAATCCCTAACATTTAAACTTGAACCCTTAACCCCTTAAAAAAATTAATAAACAATAATAAATAAATAATAAATACAAGCTGAAAAACATAGCAGCAAATGATAGCAACAAAGCTCAAAAACACTTAAAAAAATGCTTAAAAATGTGCATACAAACGCTTAAAAAAACAAGCAGAAAAAATGCCTGAAAAAACGCTGAAAAGCACAACGCTCAGGTGTGAATGCAGCCTAAAGAAATAACATTTGCTAAAGAGCTGTGTAACATATACATTTTTTTTTTTTTTTTACCCTCCAAAAAAACTGTGTTCACCTTTTTTTTCATCCTTTTTTACCCTGCATTCTCTTTCAGCCGCTTCCTCCCTACTGCACTTCATTGTTTAGAACCAAGCTTCCCAGTGGTGACAACAGTGATCTTAAAATGATACTAAACACACACTGTATAAAGTACATTGTTCCTTCTATTTCTGTATGAGGATGATGGTACTATAATTATTGTATATAAAAAACAAAAAAAAACAAAACCTAAGTACCTTTTTTTCCTAATGAATATACAGCTGACACATGACGCAGCTCTCTCCCAGCCTGTCTGCAGGGAAACATAAGCAGGAGGAGCTTCTAGTCGTCTGCTGCTGGTCACATGTTCAAGATAAGAAAAAAAAAATTATTATTATCAATAAACTTTTTGATTTGTCATACTAATATATATTTGAAATAAAATCTTTATTATTTTTTGGCAATAACATGGTGTGGGTGGATTTCTGCCATTCAAAGCCTGTGTATTAATCTACATGTAATGTCCCGCCCCAATTGAGTGTAGCTGGTTAGTGGGCATGGAGGAGGAGGAGAAAGGGAGGGAGTGGGCTACAATTTACCACTGTGTATACGCCCACATGGGTGACTCGATAGTCACATGGGCTGCTCAGATTGGATAGGAAGGAAAGGCTCAGCCTAGAAACTCACCAAAAACTGAGCATGTGCAAAGCTGCCAACACTGCTCTGCAAAATCCACAAGTGCATTGGGGACATGGCCAGAAGGGGGAGCTAGAGAGCAGCAGAATCAACCAGGTTTTTTTTTTGCAGAATACAGAAAAGGAATCTCATAGTGAGTATGAACAGCATGGAATACCCCATTTATTCATCACTTTTTACGATGTGGGTTTACTGACACTTTAACCATCTACTGCTCGCTGTCAAATGACGGGCAGGTGGCGGCTCTCTTGTTTTGGGAGGACGTCATATGACCTCTCGCTGTGCATGTGCGCCCGCGGGGGAGCGCGCCGTGGTGGTTGGTGGTGCGCTCTGTCCTGGGACACGGCACATTACCGATCCCGGTAAATCGCAGAAGACGAGGCTCTTTACCCATGTGATCAGCTGTGTCCAATCACAGCTGCTAACTTGTAAACAAGGAAATGCCGGTTATCGGCATTCCTCTCCTCATGCTGATATAGCATGAGGAGAGGAGAGCCAATCAGTGGCATTTCCTCAAGGGGAGATCTGCACAGATAATCAGTGCCCAGCAGTGATGTCAGTCAGTGCCCATCAGAGCCGTCTATCTGTGCCATAAGTGCCCATTAGTGCCACCTATCAGTTCCCATCAGTGCTGCCTTTCAGCTCCCATCAGCGCTGCCTATCAGTGCCACCTACCAGTGTCTATTAGTGCCACCTATCAGTCACCATCAGTGCCACCTATTAGTTCCAATCAGTGCAACCTCTCAGTGCCGTCTACTCAGTGCCCATCAGTGCTGGCTTTTAGTTCCCATCAGTGCTGCCTTTCTTTTCCCATCAGTGCTGCCAATCAGTGCCCATCAGTGCCGCCTATCCATGCCACCTATCAGTGCCCATAAGTGCAACCTATCAGTGCCCATCAGTGCTGCCAATTAGTGCCCATCAGTGCCACCTATCCATGCCACCTATCAGTGCCACCTATCATTGCCCATTAGTGCCGCCCATCAGTGCCACCTATCAGTGCTGCATATTAGTACCATTTATCAATGCCCATCAGTGATACATTTTAGTACCTCCTCATCAGTGGCCATCAGTGCAGCCTACCAGTGCCCGTCAGGGCAGCCTCATCAGTGCAGCCTACCAGTGCCTGTCAGTGCAGCCTCATCAGTGGCCATCAGTGCAGCCTACCAGTGCTCGTCAGTGCAGGCTCATCAGTGCCCAGCAGTGCCACCTAAAAGTGACCATCAGTGCAGCCTCATCAGTGCCCAACAGTGCAGCCTCATCAGTGGCCATCAGTGCAGCCTATCAGTGCCCGTCAACTTTTTTTTCAACATTTTTAGACTTTTTTTTGTTTTTAAGCAAAAAATAAAAGTCCAGCGTTGATTAAATACCACCAAAAGAAAGTTCTATTTGTGTGAAAAAAAGTCATATGGGTACAGTGTTGCATGACTGCGCAATTGTCATTCAAAGTGTGACAGTGCTGAAAGCTGAATCTTGGCCTGGTCAGGAAGGGGGGTGGCAGTGCCGGTATTGAAGTGGTTAAATAGACCTAAGCCATATTTCTTTTTCTCTCTCTCCCTCTAGACACGAGACGCCGCGAGTCGCCAGGATGCCACGGGTGCCGCCGCGAACTCCCGCACAGCCTTCACCCTGAACATGGTGGCCCTGGGCATCGGGATCTGCTCCCACATCGTATGGATCGCCTACGTCATCTACATCAGCGTGGTGGTGACCTCCACCGTCTCCTCTTATTACGGATAGCAGGCGTACCTTGTAGTGATGCAATAAAGAGTTAAAGCCGCAGTGCCGCAGATGAAAGCCGCAGGGAAATGTATGTTGTCCTTTTTCGAGGAAGTGCAAATAAAATAATTTCCATTGTTCAAATTACTTCTTTAAACGCGTCGCAGTGATTCCGGCAATGAGCCGAGGAACCGGTTGTATCGCATCGCTGTGTAAACAGATCTGTCTGTGTTCTGCTCTTCATTTATTTACCTTCATAGAAAAATACTTTCCATCGGCTCTTCATAGGGCTATAAGAAGAGGGGAGAAGAAGTGTTCTAGGAAGGAAAATTTGGGGAGGTGTGCTAGGAGTGGTGATTGGGGGGGGGGATGGGGGGAGAAGATTTGTGCCAGGAGGGGGGATTTGGTTGGGGGGTTTGGGCTATAAAAGTAATATGGTAGAGGGGAAATATTTTTTTGGGGGGGGGGAGGAGAAGATTCATGCCAGGAGGGCAGGGGGGGGGGATTTGTGCTATAAAAATAATATGGTAGAGGGGAAATATTTTTGGTAGAGGGGAAATATTTTTTTTGGGGTGGTAAGGGGGAATTGGGGGATATGATTCATGCCAGGAGGGGGATTTGGTTGGGGGTTTGTGCTATAAAAGTAATATGGTAGAGGGGAAATATATTTTTTTGGGGGGGGATGGGGGGAGAAGATTTGTGCCAGGACGGGGAATTTGGTGGGGGGGTTTGTGCTATAAAAGTAATATGGTAGAGGGGAAATATATTTTTTTGGGGGGGTAAAGGGGAGAAGATTTGTTCCAGGAGGGAGAATTTGGTGGTGGTGGGGGGGGGGTTTGTGCTATAAAAGTAATATGGTAGAGGACATTTTTTTTTTTGGGGGTGGTAGGGGGATAAGATTCGTGCCAGGAGGGGGGATTTGTGCTATAAAAGTAATATGGTAGAGGGGAGATATTTTTTTTTTTTTGGGGGGGGGGGGGGTGGGTGGAGATTTGTTCCAGGAAGGGGAATTTGGTGTGTGTGTGTGTGTGTGTGTGTGGGGGGGGGGGTGGGGGGGGTTGTGCTATAAAAGTATTATGGTAGAGGGGAAATATATTTTTTTAGGTGGGAGGGGGGATGGGAGAAGATTCATGCCAGGAGGGGGAATTTGGTGGGGGCTTTGTGCTATAAAAGTAATATGGTAAAGAGGAAATATTTTTAGGGGGGGGGAGGATGGGGGGGGAGAAGATTTGTTCCAGGAGGGAGAATTTGATGGGGGTGTTTGTGCTATAAAAGTAATATGGTAGAGGGGAAATATTTTTTTGGGGGGGGGGGGGTGGAGGCGGGATGGGGGGGAGAAGATTCGTGCCAGGAGGGGGGATTTGGTGGGGGGTTTGTGCTATAAAAGTGATATGGTAAAGAGGAAATATTTTTAGGGGGGGGGGAGGATGGGGGGGAGAAGATTTGTTCCAGGAGGGAGAATTTGATGGGGGTGTTTGTGCTATAAAAGTAATATGGTAGAGGGAAAATATTTTTTTTGGGGGGGGGGGGCGGAGGCGGGATGGGGGGGAGAAGATTCGTGCCAGGAGGGGGGATTTGGTGGGGGGTTTGTGCTATAAAAGTGATATGGTAGAGGGGAAATATTTTTTTTGGGGGGTGGGGGTTAAGATTTGTGGCAGGAGGGGGGATTTGGTGGGGGGGGTTTGCGCTATAAAAGGAATATGGTAGAGGGGAAATATTTTTATTGGAGGGGGGAGAAGATTCGTGCCAGGAGGGTGTTTTTGTAGGGGTGATTGGGGGATATTTGAGCTGGAATGGGGGGGATTTAGAGTGAGGGTGGAGAATTTGTGCTTAGGGGGGGCATTTTAGGGGTTAAGGATGTGTGCTAGCAGGGGAATTTTTTTTTTTCGTGGAGGGGGATTTTTGCTGAGGGCATAAGGGGAGAGAGAAGATTTCAGCTGGGGGGGGGGGGGGTTGTAGGGGGTAAAGATTTGTACTAAGAGCGGGGGATTTCAGTAGGGGGCAGATTTGTACTAGCAGGAGGGGGGATTTATGCTTAGGGGATGAGCATGCAGATAAGTATTTTTTTTGGGAAGGGGGGGATTTTTGCTGACACATAATGTTCAATTATCCAAGTGGGGGGGGGGGGGGATCACAATTTGGCATGTTTGCCCTGGGCTCTAGGTGACCTTGTCCCGGCACTGACTGTAACAGGCAGTGACAGGCAGTGACAGCAATAGCCGGTGACAGTAATAGGCAGTGACAGGCAGTTGAAGAGACAGGGACTCACTGCTCAAGGTGGTGTAATTGCCTGATGACTCTCACCGGTGCATGCCCCGGCTCACCTCCGTGAAAACTTGATAAAGGAAAAGGAATTGGCAGCACTCCAGGTTGAGTCAAAATCCAGATTTATTGACTGGACATCCAAATTATGACAATCGTGACACGGTAGACGCGTTTCACACACTGACTGTGTGCTTAATCATTAAGCACACAGTTAGTGTGTGAAACGCATCTACCTTGTCACGATTGTCATAATTTGGATGTCCAGTCAATAATTCTGGATTTTGACTCAACCTGGAGTGCTGCCAATTCCTTTTCCTTTATCAAGTGACAGGCAGTGACAGCAATAGGCGGTGACAGCAATAGGCAGTGACAGCAATAGGCGGTGACAGTAATAGGCAGTGACAGACAGTGACAGCAAAAGGGAGTGACAGCAAGAGGCGGTGACAGTAATAGGCGGTGACAGTAATAGGCGGTGACATTAATAGGCAGTGACAGAAATAGGCAGTGACAGCAATAGGCAGTGACAGCAATAGGCGGTGACAGTAATAGGCAGTGACAGGCAATGACAGTAATAGGCAGTGACATTAATAGGCAGTTACAGTATTAGGCAGTGACAGCAATAGCCGGTGACAGTAATAGGCAGTGACAGCAATAGGAGGTGACAGTAATAGGCGGTGACAGTAATAGGCAGTGACAGTAATAGGAGGTGACAGCAATAGGCGGTGACAGCAATAGGCAGTGACAGCAATAGACAGTGACAGTAATAGGCAGTGACAGTAATAGGCAGTGACAGTAATAGGCAGTGACAGTAATAGGCAGTGACAGGTACACTTTATGGAGGGATCTATGAGAGCCTCCAAATCCCCCTTTGATTTTTTTTTTTTTTAATCTGGCGCATTTACATTGGAGACCCGGCTAGGCTACGCGTTTCGAGGCCACCCAAGCCTTTTTCCCAGTGTGTGGGCATCAGAAAAAGTTTTGTCCAGCATTCACCATCAGGGGGCCACCGTCAGAATACAATGTCCCAGTGAGGACATGTGTGTGTGGGGGGGGGGGTGTTGGTCAATGGGGGTGGCTTTCCTCCTTCCACCACATTGGTGTGGATGGAGGAACGCGCTCGGCACGCTGGCAAAACGGGAACATTTGAACCATCTCTGGCCAGCTTTACTTATGCAGCCACCTGATTTACAACATGGTTCGCACCTTGAGGGTGACCCAAGTGCAACAATACTAATGAGATCAGTTGTCACCGGAGCCACCCAGAAAAGCGGGGGCCCCCTATGCACCTTGCTCATTGTGAAATAAGAGCATTGTGTCGGGAAGGAGCAGAGGAACCGGTTCTGTTAATTTCCAGATCAAAGCTTTGTGTAAATAATTGTGTTTTGTCCTTCTTCCCCCGGCGACATGCTACAAAAAAAATTCACATTTCTTTCCATCCAGTCCTGAGATTTACACAGCTCTGCTACAAAGACCTACTTTGTCTCTGCAGCTGTTCACTAACACTTCCAGGTCTTGTTCCTCCCTCCTCCCCAGCCTGTGATTGGTCAGTGAAAGGGGAAGCAGCAGAATAATGATCTCGTCTCTCTGCTCTCCCCTCTGCAGAACACCTGACTGGCTCCTTGTGCTGCTTTTCCCTCCCCCAGTCTGAGTTCTGCTGTACAAGAGGCTTGATCCTGGTACACTGCTTGCATGTAAAAAAATATATTCATGATTAATGAATACAAGCTGTACCGACAGTCAGCGAGAGCGATTCTGGGGAATGGGGGGGGACTATGAAAAAAAATGACTTTTTTTTTTTTTTTTTCTTTTTTTAGTGTAGATGTGAGGTGTGAGGTCTTTTTGACCCCAAATCTCACAATAAAGAGGACCTGTCCTGCTTATTTCTATTACAAGGGATGTTTAGATTCCTTGTAATAGGAATAAAAATGATTAATTGTTTTTTTTTTAACGGTAAAAATAAAAAATAATAGATAAATAAGTATAATAATATAATAAATAATATAAATAAAATAAAAAATAATATAATAAATAAGTATAATAATATAATAAATAATATAAATAAAATAAAAAATAATATAATAAATAAGTATAATAATATAATAAATAATATAAATAAAATACAAAATAATATAATAAATAAGTATAATAATATAATAAATAATATAAATAAAATAAAAAATAATATAATAAATAAGTATAATAATATAATAAATCATATAAATAAAATAAAAATAATATAATAAATAAGTATAATAATATAATAAATCATATAAATAAAATAAAAAATAATATAATAAATACGTATAATAATATAATAAATAATATAAATAAAATAAAAAATAATATAATAAATAAGTATAATAATATAATAAATAATATAAATAAAATAAAAAATAATATAATAAATACGTATAATAATATAATAAATAATATAAATAAAATAAAAAATAATATAATAAATACGTATAATAAAAAGAGAAAGAAAGTAACCCATATCTAGACAAACAGTCCTCATCCCGGTTGAGTAATTTTACAGAGAGATGTATTCCACATCAGTGATCCCAGAATACACTGGTGATAGGAAAAGAGATTGGGACTATAGCGGACTATTAGTCGAAAGTATGTAGGTAAGCCAAGGAAAGAATGAAAAAAGGATAAAATTAACAATATTTATTGAATATGGATAAAAGTCGACATTGAGACAATGAAAAAAATTGAAAAAAATGAAAAAAAAAAAAAAAAAAACTAATAATGCAATACAATACAGCATGTTATGTCATAGTAGTAGTCGATCGAACGGGTGAGTGCCTTTGTTCAATGCATTTCGCCTTTAGCTTCATCAGGAACTCCGGCGTGATTGAATCACCCTTTTGTTGGATTAGGACTACATTAAGACCTTCAAAGTTTATGCATAGAAACAAAAAGAAAAACATATATATAAATACAGGTTCATATCTTGAAAACTGAAAAACAATCTACAATATTCATTTTAACCCTAGTTTATAAAAATACAGGGTCATAAGAAGAGGCACATATAGCTTACCACACTTAAAAGTATATTATGCCTAATACATGGAACAGTTGGACCAAAGATTGCGCTTCCCAATGGCTTGTCTTAAGGCTCCGAACCACATAAACCCAGGTAGGGCCCAGCAGGGGTCCCCCATGGAGGTGGTTTTCTGGTATGAATTGGACCAGTCTTGAATCGGTACCACCGTATCGGACAAAGGGTGGAGTCCGGAGTTCTGTGGACAAACATAGTGTGTCTTGTATAGCATGTCTAATGTCATACAAATTTTCTTAAAGAATATACTATAATGAATGGTCATGGCTATCTAGAGAGATAGAAAAGGAAACAATTACAAATGGTAGGTATTCTACAAACCTACGTACCTACCTACGTACCTACTAAATACGTATAATAATATAATAAATAATATAAATAAAATAAAAAATAATATAATAAATAAGTATAATAATATAATAAATAATATAAATAAAATAAAAAATAATATAATAAATACGTATAATAATATAATAAATAATATAAATAAAATAAAAAATAATATAATAAATAAGTATAATAATATAATAAATAATATAAATAAAATACAAAATAATATAATAAATAAGTATAATAATATAATAAATCATATAAATAAAATAAAAAATAATATAATAAATAAGTATAATAATATAATAAATCATATAAATAAAATAAAAAATAATATAATAAATACGTATAATAATATAATAAATAATATAAATAAAATAAAAAATAATATAATAATAAATAGGAAAAAAAAAATCAAAGCGTCCCGTCCCCGCAAGTTTCGTCCACATATGTAAACGATGTTTAAACCACACATGTGAGGTATCGCCGCGATCATTGGAGCGAGAGCAATAATTTTAGCCATAGACATCCTCTGTAACTCTAAACTGGTGACCTATAGAAATTTTTTAAGTGTCGCCTATGGGGATTTTTAAGTACCAATGTTTGTCGCCATTCTACGCAATTTTGAAGCATGGCATGTTGGGTATCTATTTACTCGGCATAACATTATCTTTCACATTATAGAAAAAAATCAGGCTAACTTTACTGTTTTCTTATTTTTTAATTAAAAAAAGTTAATTTTTTCCAAAAAAATTGCGTTTGGAAGACCGCTACGCAAATACGGCGCGATAAATTATATTGCAACAATCTCCATTTTATATAGGGTCTCTGCTAAAAAAAAAAAAAAAAAAAATATATATATATATATATATATACACTGTATATATATATATATTTATATATATATATACTGTATATATATATATATATATATATATATATATATATATATATATATATATATATATATATATATATGTATATGTATATATATATATATATATATATATATATATATATATATATATATATAATGTTTGGGGGGTTCTAAGTAATTTTCTTGCACAAAAAAAATTACTTTTAGCTTGTAAACAACAATTGTCAGAAATAGGGCCGGTCCTTAAGTGGTTAATGGGTGGAAACCAGCTAGTTAGAATCGCACAGACGTGAACGCAGCCTTATGACACCCCAATCGCGGTTAGCAGACGCTTGTTTTTGCTGTGCGATTGCTGTGTGACAAAATACACTATAAAAGCGCCAAAGGGCGGGGAAATGCGCCTCAAATGTGCATCCTGCTTGCGACGCCATATTCGTGATCGCACAGATGCGAATGCAGCCTAATTGTTGATGACACCCGATTGCAGTTAGCAGACGCACGTTTTGCCGAGCGACAAAACACGCACTGAAAAACCCTGTGACGCTCTGCGATCAAAAAGGCTCTTGAGCTACTTTGAGGCATTTATTGTGCATAGGGACATCATGTGTGACGTGCGCTACAAAAAACGCACACACAAAAAAAAAACATGTTTCCGCTGCACTCAGGTGGAAATGGGGCCACGGCATTGCAAGGACGCCGAGCCACGCAACACAGAGAAACCAGGAAGTAAAGAGGAAGAGGATTTCACATTAGCAGGAAAATGATGTCACAGTAGCTATTGTTATCATTGACCAACACCAAAAAATGCACAACATTAAAGTCGCATATAAGTCACATCAGGTCACAAGCAAGTTGAGCTGGAAATCGCATGAACATGGCATTAGTGTGAACCAAGCCTAAGCCTCGGTTTACACTATGAACTGCATGTTAATCGCACAGGAACGCAGTGTGGTGCGATTTGAGCCCATTCATTTTCAGTGGGCTCAAATCGCACTGCATCACACCAAAGACGTGTGTGCACCTTTTTTGGAGCCTCAACAGAAACACGCAGGCGTTTTGTACCATGTGATCCGGTGCAGACACTGCATTTGCAACCTAAATATAAAGTGTTGTTAACTTTGTATTTACACCCGCAGCGAATCGCAATGTCAGTGCCGGCTCCCGCATCGCACCGGAATCGCACAGTGGTTCACACTGAGATCTGCGAACCGCTGGGAGGTGTCAATGCAAAGGAAATGACGCCTCCAGATCGCAGTGCGAACTGTGAAATGGTGCAGGAATCGGATCGCATACCCATGCGATCGGATTCCAGTGTGGACCAAAAAAGGGTCCTGCATCATTTTGGGGTGAATGCAATTTCAGCCATACAGTGTATATGGCTAAAATGGCATTGCACAGACATCGCATGTGATCTGCCTAGCAATGTGTTGCGAATCACATGCGATGCTGGGCATCATATTAGTGTGAGGTGGTCCTGAATCGCAGTGGTTCACACTGAGACCTGTGAACCGATGGGGGTGTCAATGTAAAGGTAATGACGCCTTCAGATCGGTTTGCAGATCGCATTCCAGTCATAGGTGTGCACAGCCTATGGCATTAGGGTGTGCACCCCAAAGCTCAGACACATATGCGTGTCAGTAGAGCAATGGACGGTGTCAGTTGTTTTTATTTTTATTTTTTAATTATTTTTTTTTCACAATTTTATTTTTTTATTTTTCTTGACAATTTAGGAGCCCTAACAGGGGGAATATTTGCTCCATGGGGTAATTAGGGTGTGTCCAGGCACACCTGGCACACCCTGTGTGCACGCCTATGATTCCAGTGCAGATCAAAAAAAGATAAAAAAAAAGGGTCCTGCGTCATTTTGGAGTGAATGCGATGCGGTTTCAGCCGTACAAAGTGTATGGCTAAAATCGCATTGCACAGACATCGCATTTGATCTGCCTAGCAATGCATTGCGAATTACATGTGATACCTGGCATCACACTAGTGTGAGGTGGTCCTGAATCGCAGTGTTTCCCGCAGCGCACCAGTATGAACCCGGGACATAATATTCTTCAATCTGCAACATCCTGCCACAAAGTTTCTTGTTCAGGCACTTCTTGTTATAGGGTGACCCAGTGGCGGGACAAGCTCATCTAGAGCCCAGGGCAAAAATGCCAAATTACTCCCCCCCCCCCCCCCAAGATGTATGATTATGTGTCAGCAAAAATTCCCCCCCCCCCCAAAGAAAAAAAAATTGAGCACTAATTTTCATGCTCCCCCTAAGCATAAATCCCCGGTTCCTCCCAGAAAAAATCCACTCCCCTGCTGAAATCCCCTATCCTGGCACAAATCTTTGACCCCACACCCCCAGCTTAAATTCTCTCTCTCCCCATATGCCCTCAGTACAACCCCCCCCCCCCCCAAAAAAAAAATCTTCCCCCTCCTAGCACAAATCCTCTACCCCTCAAATTTCCCCTCCGAGCACAAATCCTTTTCCCCATTCCAAATCCCCTCCTCCTAGCACAAATACACCTCGATCATCCCTACTAGCTTAAACCACCCTCCAAAATAAAAAAATTCCTATCTTAGCACAAATCCCCCTCCCCCTACCATATTACCTCTTGTAGCACAACCCCCCCCCCCTTCTAGCACAAATCCTCTTCACCTATCCCCCCTTCCAACACAAATCCCCCCAAATCCCCGCTCCTAGCACACCTTCAAAAATTTCCACTCCTAGAACAATTCTTACCCCCTACCACCCACCAGATTCCCCCTCCCAACACAAATTTTCTCCCCCCAATCTGCTCGCGGTGCCCCCCTACCTCACATAAAACCACAGTGCCCAGGGCAGCCGTCCCTCCTGCCCACCCCTTGTCCCGGCCCTGGGGTGACCAATAGGGATTCGCACAATGTTCAGTCCCAACACGAGTTCTGACCGATCCTTGGCTGTGTAGGCATTCGGACAAACACCCGAACCTCTCCCCGTTCAGCAGGACCTGAGCCTCCTTGTATAATAGTTGTATTACTACCGCTGTTAAACATGACAGCTTCCCGCCGCCAACGGTTACTAAGGACACTGGCAGATCCAGGCACCGGCAAGTCCTTAGCAACCAGTAATGTCACTGGCCCCATTCACTTACGTGGCTGGGAATCTCTACTATACCCTATGAGGGCACATCCTCCTAACAATGAGCAGGGGGGGAGGGGACTGCCTTGGTGAAGCACCCATGTCCCCATGTTGATGTGTCCAAAGGGCCTCTTCCTCACAACCCTGGCCTGGTGCTTGTGGGGGTCTGCTGATGGGGGGGGGGGGGCTTTTTAGAATCTGGAAACCTCCTTTAAAAGAAAAGTATGGTCAAAGCTTTTTTGGCCATGCTTCTCTTGCAGGTCAGAGGAAATATACTTAATTTTGCACTTAGTGTGGACTGATGCACATAGTCGCTCCAGGCTCTGGTGGAAGGATCCCGACCTTATTGTTAGGATCCACCCAGCTGCCAAACTGGTTCCTGAATCTTAGCAGATGGCTGAGACAAGGGGTGGGCAGAAGGGACGGCTACTCTGGGCACTGTGGTATCATGTGAGTTGGGTGGCGGGCACCACAAGGAGATGGAAGGGGGAGATTTGTGTTGGGGGGGGGGGGTTTAGAGGGTGGCAGAGGATAAGTATTTTACTTGGAGGGGTGCTAGGAATGGTGATTTTGGGAGAATTTGTGTTGGGAAGGGGAATGGGGGAAGAGTATTTGTGCTAGGAGGTGGGATTTGGGGGGTTTGTTCTACAAGAGGTAATATGTTAGGGGAGGGGGGATTTGTGCAGGGCAATGGGGGGTAGAGGATTTGTGCTAGGAGGTGGGATTTGGGGGGTTTGTTCCACAAGAGGTGATATGGTGGGGGAGGGGGAATTTGTGCTAGTAGGAATGATCTGTGATAGGAGGGGAAAATGGGGGGGGGGGAGATTTGGAGGGTGGCAGAGGATAAGCATTGTTCTTGGAGGGGTACTAGGAATGGTGATTTTGGGGAATTTGTGTTGGGAAGGGGATTGGGGGAAGAGGATTTGTGCTAGGAGGTGGGATTTGGGGGGTTTGTTCTATAAGAGATGATATGGTGGAAAATGGGGGATTTGTGCTAGTAGGGATGATCTGTAATAGAAGGGGAAAATTGGGGGGGGGGGGGTGAATTGGAGGGTAGCAGAGGATAAGTATTGTTTTTGGAGGGGTACTAGGAATGGTGATTTTGGAGAATTTGTGTTGGGAAAGGGAATGGGGGGTAGAACATTTGTGCTATGAGGGGGAATTTGGGGGGTTTGTTCTACAAGAGATGATATGATGGGGGAGGGGGGATTTGTGCTAGTAGGGATGATCTGTGAGGGGGACATGGGGGGGGGGCTTGAGCTGAAGGGGAAATGGGAGTTGGGGGGGACATTTGTGCTAGGAGGGTGACTTTTTTTCTGAGTTGGGGGAATTGTGTTGGGGGGATTTGGTGAGAGAGGGGATTTGAGATTGGAGGGAGGGTGGATTTGGGCTAGCAGTGGAGATTTCGGGGGAAGGGGGGTTGGGCAGATTTTTACTGAGAGGAGGGGGAAGGTTGGGTCCCTTATTGAACCCAAGCATATTTGATAAAGTAGCCTTTTAGAGAGTGGACAGCTCTCCACCCACATTTGATGCTGGGAAAGGTTCCCAAGTTAATCTATGCTGGCTAATTTTGGACTCTCCCCCGTTCAGGGAAGCTGCTCCATACGTTCCCGGAACTTGGTCACGTGCTAACACTCCTCACCCATGGTGGATCGTTTTAAATTTCCTCTCCATGTGGTTCGGAACTGGTCCAAACACCCCCAAGTCACAGGAGCAGACCCTGCATTGGTGGTCCCAGTGCAAACTTGTACTCTTCCGAGATGCTTGAGTGGGTGAGGAATTCATTACCGAAAAAAGAACAAAAAAGGATCAGGTGGCCGGGCCTGCCTACTTCTGTCCTAGGGCAATTTAAAAAAAAAAATAGAAACTGGATCACATTCAAAGAAAAGTCACACAGCTAGTTACAAAGCCGAGGTGAAGTAACTGAAGAAAAAAGGCAGGGTGCCAGCAAATTTGTTGAACCCAATAATATTCAAAGGGTGTCATGTCCACAAAGGGCAATTCGTATGAAGCTCGAGACTTTGGTCATCAGGACAATCCTCCACCATGCTATGACAACGCGGCATCACACCACGAACAGGCCCTTCCAGAGATGGACACCACACAGCCACAATTCTTCCCACCTCCACCGGATTATCCTGAAGTACCTCCAGAATCGCAACCAGGAGGTACGGTCAATCCTCCTCCATATGACATCAACAACTCCAGTGAAGGAGCTTTCTTTAGACCTCTGGTGTTCCCTTCTCCAGGATGGGCACAACCACAAGAAGTGAACATTTCTCTTCCACAACCCAACAACAACCAGAAAATAATTCAAAAGCCTCTTCCAAATCATAACCCAGAATTCTTAACAACACCAATCTCTAAACCAAGAAGCACCGAAGCATTTGCTTCACCCCCACCCACCATGTTTCCTGGAATGATGCCACCACTGCAGGAACCTCAGAACTGTCTATTTCCCATCACACCGATCGTTAATACTGTCCAACCAATGGTGGTGACCACACAAACTTCCTTGATCTCTGATCCAACACCCCCTTGTAAGGACTATTTGGGGTGGTCCATCGTAAGCCTTATACTTGGTTGTTTAGTTTTTGGGATAGTGGCGCTTCACTACAGCATTAAGGTAAGAAATGTTGGGTAGACTTGGTTGCTGTTGCCCTTGAACATCCTTAGTGCTATATAATGCTTTTTCCTCTTAATCTATCTTTCCACTGGTGGGCCACATGGTACTGGAGAGCCAGAGCCATACCATCAATGCTAACAGTACCAGGTCGTGTCCATTTTAGCATGTTGAAATATATTCTGTTCTTGTGTGTATGGAGCTTTTTGGCTAAATGTACTTTTTTTGAGTGTAGGGTGGTGGCGGAACTACCAGGGTCGTAAAAGTTGCACTTGCGACCGGGATCTGGTGTTCCACCACTGTGGGGAGTCCCCAAAACATCCAAAGGCAGCAAGTACAATCCAGTGGTCCATGGTGCAGCGACTCCATCCCCGCCCACTCTCCCTTTTCCCGGTCTTCTTTTGACCCCCATTCCAAGCTGAAGCTCCGCTCCAGGTACTCTCTACTCACCAGGTTCCCGACCTGGCCAGCAGGGGCGGTTGGGGGGAGCTGGGACCGCTCGGCTGGGGCTTGTCGGGGGAGAGTCTCCAGTGGGGCATGGAACTGCTCAGACACAGTTTACACCATCCATGCTGGGGAGGGCCTGCGCTCTGTCCTCGTCCTCTTCCCACACTCAGTAGGTCAGCAGCAGGGACTTTTTACTTCTCTTCACCAGGAATCCTTTAGGCATGTCTGTGGCAGAAGCAGTGCAGCCTTTTTACAGGGCATCAGAGTGGCCCAGGGGGCAATTGCCCCCCTTTCCCCCTGGCCCAGTCCTCCCCTGGTAGGTCAGCACACAGACATCCTTTAGGCATGTCTGTGGCAGAAGCAGTGCAGCCTTTTTACAGGGCATCAGAGTGGCCCAGGGGGCAATTGCCCCCCTTTCCCCCTGGCCCAGTCCTCCCCTGGTAGGTCAGCACACAGCCATACACCACATACACCGTCTGCTGAGATGAGAATACTGCACAACGTCTGTGGAGCGGCACTCTGGACACCTGCCTGGATGGAACATCTCTCCCTCAGCTCTCCATCACCAGGAGTTCAGCCCCCCTGCCATGTTGATGTCTCCATTGCCCCCACCATTTTGTTGAAGGCAGCCCATATACACAGAGCAGAGTTGGTCTTGACAATATCCACTTGCCCTCTGGAAGATTTACTCCCCTTTATGACCAGGCCATTTTTTTAAGATATGGCACTGCCTTATTTTACATGATAATTGCGCTGACGTGCGACGCTGTACCCACACAAAATTTATGTCCTTTTTTTCCTCACAAATAGAACTTTCTTTTAGTGGTATTTGATCACTACTGCGGTTTTTATTTTTTGCGCTATAAAAAAAAAAGACCGATAGTTAAAAAAAAAAAAAATAGAACAGAGCATTAGGGGTCAGGCTGCACATGCTCAGTTAGGTGCGTACTGCTAGAGAGGTTTTTTTTTTTCTCTTGGGAGAGTGCATGTGATCAGCACAGGGCCAATCAGCACTGCCCAGATAGAGGGTCAGAGGAAAATGGAAACCTCCTAAAAGCTTTAAGCCCACAGTGATAGAAGTCAAAAGACTGCTCTAACTGCTGACGAGAAAAAGGTATTTATACAGTATGTACTACAATAATTGCATTTCCATGTTCTGTGTACTGTGGGAGACCAGATATAGTGAATGCAGGGTCTCGGGTTTAGTAATGTTGTAATTGAACAAGCTGAAGTTAGAAGCTGATTGGCTATCATGCACAGCTGCACCAGATTATGACTGCACCAGTTTTAGTAAATGCCCCCCCAATGTTGCTTTGTGTCTCTCTCTATCTTCAGTCTGATCAATGTTTATAAACAATGTTACTATGTATCTATCTCCTGTCTGATCAATGTTTATAAACAATGTTACTATGTATCTATCTCCTGTCTGATCAATGTTTATAAACAATGTTACTTTGTATTTCTTTATCTCCTGTCTGATAAATGTTTATAAATAATGTTACTTTTTATCTCTCTATCTCTTGTCCGAACAATGTGTATAAAACAATGTTACTTTATATCTCTCTCTTTCTCCAGTCTGATTAATCTTTATAAACAATGTTACTTTGTTTCTCTCTATCTCCCGTCTGATCAATGTTTATAAACAATGTTACTTTGTATCTCTCTATCTCCTGTCTGATCAATGTTTATGAGCATTGTTACTTTGGATCTCTATATCTCCTGTCTGATCAATATTTATAAACATTGTTACTTTGTATCTCTCCATCTCCAGCCTGATCAATGTTTATGAACATTGTTACTTTGTATCTCTCTATCTCCAGTCTGATCAATGTTTATGAGCATTGTTACTTTGTATCTCTCTATCTCCTGTCTGATCAATGTTTATAAACATTGTTACTTTGTATCTTTCTATCTTCAGTTTGATCAATATTTATAAACAATGTTACTTTGTATCTCTCTATCTTCAGTCTGATCAATGTTTATAAACAATGTTACTTTGTATCTCTCTATCTTCAGTCTGATCAATGTTTATAAACAATGTTACTTTGTAGCTCTCTGGCTCAGTTCACACTGCCACCACCTAAAAGTCATGCGACTTACAGTGCGACTTTGCGAGGCGACTTTGGCCAGACTTTGAAGCAACTTCAGGGAATGCCTGTGTAATCTTCCTGTAATGTCGGATCCAAATCATGGATGAGGATCCGACTTGGAGGCAAATTCCATTACAGTCTATGGCCACAAGTCGGATAGAAGTCGCCTTGAAGTAATACAGGAACCTTTTCTAAAGTCGGAGCGACTACAGTAGTGCTAATTAAGACCGCTCTCATTGAGTAATATGGGATTTACATGTCATGTGACTTGGGGGTCTCCCAAGTCGGGGCAGTGTGAACAGAGCCTAAATCTCCTGTCTGATCAATGTTTATAAACAATGTTACTTTGTATCTTTCCATCTTCTGTCTAATCAATGTTTATAAACAATTTTACTTTGTATCTCTCTATCTCCTGTCTGATCAATGTTTATAAACAATGTTACTTTGTATCTTTTCATCTCATGTCTGATCAATGTTTATAAACAATTTTACTTTGTATCTCTCTATCTCCTGTCTGATCAATGTTTATAAACAATGTTACTTTGTATCTTTTCATCTCATGTCTGATCAATGTTTATAAACAATGTTACCTTATATCTTTCTATCTCCCATCTGAACTATGTTTATAAACAATGTTACTTTGTATCTCTCTGTCTCCTATCTGATCAATGTTTATAAACAATGTTACTTTGCATCTTTTCATCTCCTGTCTGATCAATGTTTATAAACAATGTTACTTTATATCTTTCCATCTCCTGTCTTAACAATGTTTATAAACAATGTTACTTTGTATCTTTCCATCTCCTGTCTTAACAATGTTTATAAACGATGTTACCTTCTATCTATCTATCTATCTATCTATCTATCTATCTATCTATCTATCTATCTATCTATCTATCTATCTATCTATCTATCTATCTATCTATCTAATCTATCTATAAAATGTTTCTAAATAATGTTACTTTGTATCTTTCCATCTCCATTTCCATCTCTTTGCATCTACAATATTGTAGTTGTGCTGTGGACAAGCAGCTGCTCCATGCTGGGTGACGTATCTGTACATCACAATCTTTCTTCCAGGGCACGCATGCGCCCCCTACCTACCAGTGCTGTGATTGGACACAGCACTAGTTTGGCAGCTGAATGATTTTCAATGCCAATGCTAATCTAGCATTGCATTGTACTTGCTAGCTGCCATAACCCAGGTCCCAGGTATATTTTTTTTCCCTTTGGCAGCTGGCATTCAGATAAAAGTAAGATTCACCATGGAATTATGTTTATAGGTGGTGGGAGAGGAGCTTACCAGAGCGTGTAAAAAAAAGCGGACAGTGTAAAAAAAGAAAAAAGTAGAAAAAATTAAAAAAATTAAAAAATGTAAAACATTTAAAAAATTAAAAGCTTCCCATCCCTCTATGCTCACGGGCAGAAGCGAATGCATACGTAAGTCGCACCCACATATGTAAACAGTGTTCAGACCACACATGTGAGGTATTGCCAGGATCATTAGAGCGAGAGGGGTCTTTTTGACCCCAGATCTCTCAAGAAAGAGAACCTTTAATGCTTATTTCTATTACACGGATTGTTTACATTCCTTATAATAGGAATAAAAGTGATAAAAAATAAAATATAAAAATAAAACAAAGGGACAGTGTTAAAAAAATAATAAAAAAAAGCGGACAGTGTAAAAAAAGAAAAAAGTAGAAAAAATGTAAAAAATGTAAAAAATTAAAAAAATGATAGCTCCCCATCCCTCTATGCTCACGCACAGAAGCAAACGCATACGTAAGTCGCACCCGCATATGTAAACAGTGTTCAAACCACACATGTGAGGTATTGCCAGGATCGTTAGAGCGAGAGGTGTCTTTTTGACCCCAGATCTTTCAAGAAAGAGGACCTGTCATGCTTATTTATATTACACGGATTGTTTACATTCCTTGTAATAGGAATAATAGTGATTAAAAAAAATTTAAATAAAAAAATTGGGCAAACTTTACTGTGTTTTTTTTTCTTTTTTATTTCATTGAAGTTTTTTTTTTCCCAAAAAAATTGTGCTTAACCATTACAGCCCCAGAAGGATTTTCTCCCTTTGTGACCAGGCCCTATTTTGCGATTCGGCACTGCATTATTTTAACGGACAATTGCTCGGTCGTGCAAGGCTGTACCCAAACAAAATTTACGTCCTTTTCTCCCCACAAATAGAGCTTTCTTTTGGTGGTATTTGATCACCTGTGCGATTTTTCATTTTTGTGCTATAAACAAAAAAATAGCGACAATTCAACATTTTTTAACATTTTAGGCCAATTTGTTTTCTGCTACATATTTTTAGTAAAAAAAATTGCAATAAGTGTATTTTGATAGGTTTGCGCAAAAGTAATCGCGTTGACTAACTCCTGGAAAGATTTATGTCCTTTTTATTGTTTTTTTTTTGCTTTTTTTACTAGTAATGGTGGCCATCTGCGATTTTTTGTGGGACTGCGACATTGCGGCGGACAGATCGGACCCCTAACTGACATTTTTTGACATTTTTGGGGGGACCAGTGACATTACTACAGTAATCAGTGCTAAAAATATGCACTGTTACTGTAATAATGACACTGGCAGGGAAGGGGTTAACACCAGGGGAAGACAAAGGGTTAAGTGTGAGCCTAGGGGGTGTTTTCTAACTTTCTAACAGGGAAGGGGTTAACCCTGTGGGTGATCAATGGGTTAAATGTATGCCTCATACTTACTGACGTGTGTGTGGGGGGAGGGGGGTTCTGTGACACAGACAGATATCGCAGGTTCAGCTATGCTGAATCCTGTGATCTCCTCCTTGTCTGTCACTGAGAAGATCCGCCTGCTTTGTTTACATAAGCAGGCGGGTCTTCTCACAGTTTCCCAGATAAGCGGAAAAGGGGGGGGGGGGCGGGCGCGGCAATCACCGCCTCTCCTCCTCCGGCCCGACTCCCGCTGTGTCTGAACACAGTGGGAGTGCGCCTCCGGCGATGCACTCGCGCCGCCGGAGTCACTAGGAGTCCAGCGACTACTATGAGCAGTCGGCAAGTGGTTAAAAAAAAAAAACACTGCTACAGTGTGACATAAAATATTGCAACAACCGTTATTTTATTCTCTAGGGTCTCTGCTATAAAAAAAAAAAAAGATAAAATATATATATAGTGTTTGGGGGTTCTAAGTAATTTTCTATCAGAAAATACAGATTTTTACTTGTAAACAACAAATGTCAGAAAAATACCTGGTATTAAAGACGTTGTAAGGTCACTTGTATTTATATTTTTACAGCATTGCAGCTCAGCACTCAAAGATCTCATTCTGTTTTACAGACGCGTTCCGCTAAAAGGCAACGGAACTGGGAATTGGCGATGAGAAGCTCCCGCATGTCTCTCCGCTTCAACTTAATTTCCTTGTTCCTGGCAGCTGGCATTGTTGGAGCCGTAGCTGGTGTGAACCGCAGCTACTTCTACACTTCCTATAGTTACTATGGATAACTGCGCACTGATCTGCACAAGGGCGGCAAGCTTTTTTGGGGGGTTTCTAGTCTAACTGTAAATGTTATTCTGATGAGAGTTTTTTTTTTGTTGTTGTTTTGGGCGGATTAGTGAAGGATTAAAACCTCCGTCATGTTTTTTCTCTATTTTTCCCATTTGAGATTTTCTTTCACATTAGCGTGTCTTTAAAGCCGTGAGATTTCCAGTGCAAGTTTGATGTGACTTTTGGTGCGAGTTTGATGTGACTTTACGCTCTCTGGACCACAGTCATATCAAAAGTCCCATCAAAGTAGCGCAGGCACCTTTTAAAAAAAATCAATGCGACTTTAAGGCTGAATTCACAAGTCAATAGAGAAAACTATCATCTGCTGAATTATTTTTTGCTAAACTTTTCAGCTTTTTTAGCTTTTCCATCAGCTTTTATTTTTTTATGTTTTTATCATTAATATTCATTTAATATGATTTTTTTTCTCCTTAGGGTAAGAGGTTAGAGTTTGAATAAGGCCCCGTTCACACTGGGGCGATCTGACTTGCCGGGGCGACCTCATAGGTCGCGGCGCGCTGCTCGCACCGCGACCTCAGAGCGGCCGGCATGGACTTCATAACATTGAAGTCTATGCAGGTCGCTCCGGGTCGCCCCAAAGAAGCTCCGGACCCTTTTTCTAAGTCGGAGCGACTTGTGTCGCTCCTATTAGAACGGGTCCACAGCTTCTCTATGGCAGGCGACCTACGGCGACCTGTCAGGCGACCAGGTCGCCTGACAGGTCGCCCCAGTGTGAACGGGGGCTTAGGGTTAGGATTAAGTAAATATTTTATGTATTGTCTTATTAATATTTATTTATTATTATTATTATTTTTTTTTTGTTAGAGCCTTTTCACACTTTCAAGCACTTTGGCTCTAAAAAAAGGGCTTGAAAAGCTTACAAAAACCTATACCTATTAAAAGTAATGAATAATTTCATGCTGGGGGAGTGCGCTGGCGGGGCGCTGAAAAAAAAAATCCTGCAAGCAGCATCTTTGGAGCCAGTTTGGATCGCTAAGAAAAGCGCCTCAAATACGCCCCTCTCCATTGAAATGAATGGAAATAAATGAATAAATAAATGTAAAATAAATACACAAATAAATAAAAATAATCATAAATAAATACAATAAATGAATACTATGTAAAAATAAATAAATAAATAATAATTATTATTATTATTTTTATTTTGGTCTGGTTTGGGTTTTTATTATTATTATTATTACTAATTCAGAAGCACTGATAGTAGAAGGAAACAAAGTAACGGTGTGATGTGTTTGTCCCATTCACTGGGGCTTGGTCACAGAGATGAACAAGCCCCCCCCCCCCCCCGTCGGTGTGGCGAAATGCATTGGGGGCGTGGGTGGAGTGGCGGCTGAGGCCAACACCATTAGTTTGCTTGGGCTGGTTTGAGAGCTATTCTTCTACAGAAAATGAGGAGACATCGTCCTGGCAGAAGCCCAAAAAATAAATACCTGTTAAAAAAAAAGAAAAAATCTGGGCTTTGTAAATCTTGTTTAATGTTTTTTTTTTTTTTTTTTAATTTTTTTTATTTAATATGTTAATTTCACAAAATTTGAGGATCTCTTTGGTGAATTTTTTATTGTATATGTAATGGGGGAAAACCATATTTGTTTGGTGCTTAGTAAATTGTGCTCTTGTTATCACAGTGCATTTCTTCAGTCTGTTAATAAAGTCCAACTGAACACAATACAGTGTCTATGTGTCTTATTCTGTAATTCATTTTCTTACAGCCATGATTCAGCAAGAATGCTGCTTTCACTATCTGAGAGTCACATTACCAAGAGAAGAAACAATTAAACTTCTGTACTTTTACATAAACAAGTATGCCAATTTGACTTTTCATTGACACCAGGGTATGCATGCTTGTTCTCAGGGCCGCCATCAGGGGGGGGGGGGTGGTAGAGGTGATACACCTATACGGGGCCTGAGCATCAGGAGGGGCCCGGATCCCGGCAACCAGGAAGTGTGCACAGTGCAAGAGAGAGGAGATGGGATGGAGGAGATAGGATTGGAGGAGGAGGACATGGGATGGGGCCATGGAGGAGATGAGACTGCAGGAGGAGGGCATGGGATAGAAGAGGACATGGGATGGGGGAGATGAAACTGCAGGAGGAGGACAAGGGATTGGGGAGATGGGATAAAGAAGGAGGAGGGCATGGGATAGAAGAGGGTAAGGGATGGAGGAGATGAGACTGCAGGAGGAGGACATGGGATTGGGGAGATGGGATAGAGAAGGAGGAGGGCATAGGATAGAAGAGGACATGGAATGGGGGAGATGAAACTGCAGGTGGAGGACAAGGGATTGGGGAGATGGGATAGAGAAGGAGGAGGTCATGGGATAGAAGAGGACATGGGATGGAGGAGATGAAACTGCAGGAGGAGGACAAGGGATTGGGGAGATGGAATGGAGAAGGAGGAGGGCATGGGATAGAAGAGGGTAAGGGATGGAGGAGATGAGACTGCAGGAGGAGGACATGGGATTGGGGAGATGGGATAGAGAAGGAGGAGGGCATAGGATAGAAGAGGACATGGGATGGGGGAGATGAAACTGCAGGAGGAGGACAAGGGATTGGGGAGATGGGATAAAGAAGGAGGAGGGCATAGGATAGAAGAGGACATGGGATGGAGGAGATGAAACTGCAGGAGGAGGACAAGGGATTGGGGAGATGGGATAGAGAAGGAGGAGGGCATGGGATAGAAGAGGACATGGGATGGGGAAGATGAGACTGCAGGAGGAGGACATGGGATTGGGGAGATGGGATGGAGAAGGAGGAGGGCATGGGATAGAAGAGGGTAAGGGATGGAGGAGATGAGACTGCAGGAGGAGGACATGGGATTGGGGAGATGGGATAGAGAAGGAGGAGGGCATAGGATAGAAGAGGACATGGGATGGAGGAGATGAAACTGCAGGAGGAGGACAAGGGATTGGGGAGATGGGATAGAGAAGGAGGAGGGCATGGGATAGAAGAGGACATGGGATGGAGGAGATGAAACTGCAGGAGGAGGACAAGGGATTGGGGAGATGGGATGGAGAAGGAGGAGGGCATGGGATAGAAGAGGGTAAGGGATGGAGGAGATGAGACTGCAGGAGGAGGACATGGGATTGGGGAGATGGGATAGAGAAGGAGGAGGGCATAGGATAGAAGAGGACATGGGATGGGGGAGATGAAACTGCAGGAGGAGGACAAGGGATTGGGGAGATGGGATAAAGAAGGAGGAGGGCATAGGATAGAAGAGGACATGGGATGGAGGAGATGAAACTGCAGGAGGAGGACAAGGGATTGGGGAGATGGGATAGAGAAGGAGGAGGGCATGGGATAGAAGAGGACATGGGATGGGGAAGATGAGACTGCAGGAGGAGGACATGGGATTGGGGAGATGGGATGGAGAAGGAGGAGGGCATGGGATAGAAGAGGGTAAGGGATGGAGGAGATGAGACTGCAGGAGGAGGACATGGGATTGGGGAGATGGGATAGAGAAGGAGGAGGGCATAGGATAGAAGAGGACATGGGATGGAGGAGATGAAACTGCAGGAGGAGGACAAGGGATTGGGGAGATGGGATAGAGAAGGAGGAGGGCATGGGATAGAAGAGGACATGGGATGGGGAAGATGAGACTGCAGGAGGAGGACATGGGATTGGGGAGATGGGATGGAGAAGGAGGAGGGCATGGGATAGAAGAGGGTAAGGGATGGAGGAGATGAGACTGCAGAAGGAGGACAAGGGATTGGGGAGATGGGATGGGGAAGGAGGAGGGCATGGGATAGAAGAGGACATGGGATGGAGGAGGACATGGGATGGAAGAGGACATGGGATGGAGGAGGGTATGTGATGGAGGAGGACATGGGATGGAAGAGGACATGGGATGGAGGAGGACATGGGATAGAAGAGGATATGGGATGGAGGAGGACATGGGATGGAAGAGGACATGGGATGGAAGAGGGCATGGGATGGAAGAGGGCATGGTATGGAAGAGGACACAGGATGAGACTTGGTGGGACAGCCAGTGGGGGGCCCTGGGGAATGTTGATGGCCAGGTCCAGGGGGGCCCAGGCCTACTGTAAAGCTGTGTAAGGGGTCCTAAAATTTCTGATGGCTCCCCTGCTTGTTCTAGGTCATGTGTTTAAGGCAGAGAGACAGCATTAAAAGCCAGGCAGTCAGAATTTTCAAAAGAATGTCAGCAATGGCAGTCTTTCTAACATAACAAAAATGCGTTTTCTTAGTTTCTGTTATACAATTTTGCAAATAAATAATCTTTCCTCATAAATTAGAGCTAAAATATTTTCTGCTACACTTCTTTGGTGAAATCCTGATGTACTGATGTCCGATCTCATTAAGGCTGGGTTCACACTGTAGACGGATGCAGCTGACAACAAGGGGTCCAGGATGTCCCTATTCTCCGTTTCAGGGATGAATCAGGCCTGAATTTTTGCCTGAACTCAGACCTGAAACAGAGCCAAAGAAGCACAGGACTCCTGTGCAATCTGCTCCGGAGCCACCCCGGAGATGTGTGAACCGGCTCCATTGAGAGCCAAACACAATCTCCTGTCATGCAAATTGGAACAGGAAAAATCCACATCTAATTCCCACTAGTGTGAACCCTAAAATGCCAGGACAGTACAAATACCCCCCAAATCCCCCCTTTTTGGAAAGTAGAAAATCCAAGATATTATTTAGTAGGAGGCATGGCAAGTTTTTTGAAGTTGCAATTTTTTGTCACAATGTTTTGAGGAATGAAGAAATGTAAAAAGTTTTTTTTTTTTTCAAATATTTTAAACATTTTTTACATACTGTCACCAGGTGCAGTACAGCGTGATCATATAGCTGGTGTTAAAATAAAAACAAAAAGCAGAGCGCCTCTAAGACCGCATTCACACTGAAGCGGCATGACTTCGGGGGCGACCTGTGAAGTCGCGTGCACCGCGACTTTGCCGTGACTTGCATGGACTTCATATAATGAATGTCTATGCAAGTCGCTCCGAGGTCGCCCCGAAGTAGTACAGGACCCTTTTTATAAGTCAGAGCGACTTGTGTCGCTCCTATTAGAACGGGTCCTGTAGCACTGCATGGACCGCGATGGACCGCGACTTGTCAGGCTGACAAGTCGCCTGACAAGTCGCGGTAGTGTGAATGGAGACTAAGTGTTATCAGTTTAATTAAAAGCAAGGCAGCCATCAGAAATTTTGGGGCCCCTTACACAGCTTTTGGCCTGGGCCCCATCAGGCCTGACGACCAACATTTAGCAGGGCGCACCCTCTGGCCCGTCCCACCGAATCCGCCCACTGGCCATCCCACCGAGTCCTTCAGTGCTCCCACTTCTGTTTTAACACTCTTACAACCTAATATATAAAAATGAATCCAAGCCAGCAAAGAGACATCCCCATCTATTCAGCAAATATACAACCCAATCCAGCAAAGAGATGACCTCATATATTTAGCAAAGAGAAATCTCAATCCAGGAAAGAGACAGTATCATATATTCAGCAAAGAGACATCCCAATCTAGCAAAGAGACAGCCCTAAATATTCAGCAAAGACACATCCCAATCCAGTAAAGAGACGGCCTCATAAATTCAGCAAAGAGACATCCCAATCCAACAAGGAGACAGCCTTATATTTTTAGAAAAAAGACAGCACAATCCAGCAAAGAGACATCCTTTCAGCTCCATCAGCTTACTCTGCAGCCACCCTGCTTTAGCAATTGCTAGTTTCTACAGCAGCAACAACTTGGTCTTGTTGGTTGGGGCCTGGGTGGTCGGGCCCCGGAACGCCTGGGCCCCCTACATGTGTATGGGCTGTCCCCCCTGATGGCAGCCCTGATTAAAAGGGCTGTCATTACAAGGAGCGGGAGGGGACATCCCCCCCCCATCCCCAGGCTTGAAGGGAAGGGCCCCGGCCAGGGGCCGTGGGGGCCCTTCATGATTTCTTGCACTGGGGCCCTGAAGGTTCTAGTTACGCCTCTGGTGCGGATGCGATGTGATTTCAGCCATACAAAATGTAAGACTGAAATCTCAGGGCACAGACATTGCATTAATATACATGTGATGTGCTCAGAAATGTGGTGGGATTCTTGTGCGAATCACATGATCTCCTAATGACGTCAGCACGCCTGACGAAACGTGCGTCGGGAGCGTGAGACCGTAGAGTTCCGGTTTGGTGGAACGCAGGCGCGGAGCACCGTCGCATCCACCAGACCAGCCGATTGTTCGTACATGGATTGAAGGCGTTTTGATTACTACTATGGAGTAAGTGCAATTTTAATAATAAACCCCTAGTATTTTGACATATTACACTATTGGAGTCTCCTTTCTATTTCCGCATTTGGATGTCCATAATTCCGGAGCTTCCTATGGCAATTGGTCTTGATATCTTGCTGATGAGGAGACAGTGTTAAGAACAGTCTGGAGCCTCTTTGGAGATCAATGCTGATTACGACCCCCTGTAATTAAGGGGTCATATTTCTCTGGTAAGAAGTATCTAATCAGAGCACTGGGTGGAGGTTTAGTGGTGAAGGCTTTTCCATCAAGTCCAAGTCTACTCATATTGCTGAGATACCACTTTGCACTGAGCACTTTAAGGACTTCAACTATTTATTTATTTATTTATTCACGATAATCACCTAAAAGGACTTTCTATGTATTTATTTATTTATCACTAGCTGATCTGTGTTTTTTACCTAATATTGCAGTTGTTGCTATTTATGGTACATTTTCAGCTTTATATGCACACAAGCACTTTATTGTGAGTTTTGATTGTTGAGCGCAATATTCACCCCTTTTTGTCCACTAGAATCACATGTGATGTTTTCCCACGCACCTAGCCTTAAATACGATTACTAACATGGCATTTCAGTCAAAAGACAAAATGACAAAAAAACGACATCGAAATTTGATGCCAAAAATTAATACTGTTCTCTGTTCATCAACATTTTTCACCGTGAGTCATGGTTGAGGAATGCATTCTTTATTGAACAAAAGAAAGAAAAGGTTCAGGTGGCCGGGTCCACCTAGTTCTGTCCTTATCATAAATGATAAATTGGACTTCTTCTGAAGAAAAGTCACAAACTGGTTACAAAGCCGAAGGGAAGCACCTGAAGAAAGGCAGGGTGCTGGCAAATTTGTTGAAGGCAATAATATTTAAAGGGACGTAATGTCCCCAGAGGGAAATTTGTATGAAGCTGTAGACTTTGGTCATCAGGACAATCCCCCACCATGCTACGACAATGCCGCATCATGCTACGACAGGCCTTTCCAGAGATGGACACCACACAGCCAACATTCTACCCACCTCCACCGGCATATTCTGAAGTACCCCCAGAATCGCAACCAGGAGGTACGGTCAATCCTCCTCCATATCACATCAACAACTCCAGTGAAGGAGCTTTCTCTAAGCCTATGGTGATCCCTTCTCCAAGATGGACACATCCACAAGGAGTGGGCATTTCTCTTCCACAAACCAACAACAATGAGAAAATATTTCAACAGCCTCCCCCAATGTATAACCCAGCGTCGGAAGCGGTGTTTCCTTCGCCCCCACCCACCATGATTCAGGGAATGATGCCACCATTGCAGTACCCTCACAACTGTTCAGTTCCAGGTCCACCAGTGTTCATTAATAATGTCCAACCAATGGTTGTGACAACACAAACAACCATAATCTCTACTCAACCACCCCCTTGTAAGGACTATTTGGCATGGTCCATCTTGAACCTTATATTTTGTGGTTTCATTTTCGGGATAGTGGCTCTTATCTTCAGCATTCAGGTAAGAAATCTTGGGTTGACTTGGTTGCTGTTGATCTTGAACATCCTTCAATGTTATGCCCCATACACACGTGCAGATTATCTGCAGACTTTTGTCTGCAGACTTACCAAAACCATATAATATGAGGTCAAACCTAAACACTTTCAATTTGTATGCAATCCGGCAGGCCCTTGCACTACATAGAAAAGGTAAGTCTGCAGACAAAAGTCTGCAGATAATCTGCACGTGTGTATGGGGCTTTACTATGTATCTCTCTATCTCCTTTCTGACCAATGTTTATAAACAATGTTACTTTGTATCTCTCTATCTCCTTTCCAATCGATGTTTATAAACAATGTTACTTTGTATCTCTCTATCTCCTGTCTGACCAATGTTTATAAACAATGTTACTTTGTATTTCTCTATCTCCTGTCTGAACAATGTTTATAAACAATACTTTGTATCTCTCTATCTCCTTTCCAATTGATGTTGATAAACAATGTTACTTTGTATCTCTCTCTATCTCCTGTCTGATCAATGCTTATAAACAATGTTACTTTGTATCTCAGCATCTCCTATCTGATAAATGTTTATAAACAATGTTAATTTGTATCTCTCTATCTCCTGTCTGATCAATGTTTATAAACAATGTTACTTTGTATCTCAGTTTCTCCTGTCTGAACAATGTTTATAAACAATGTCACTTTGTATTTCTTTATCTCCTTTCTGAACAATATTTATAAACAATGTTGCTTTGCATTTCTTTATCTCCTGTCTGATCAATGTTTATAAACAATGTTACTTGTCTGAACAATAATCATAAACAATGTTACTTTGTATCTCTCTCTATCTCCTGTCTGAACAATATTTATAAACAATGTTATTTTGTATCTCGTTATCTTCTGTCTGATCAATGTTTATACACAATGTTAATTTGAATCTCTTTATCTTCTTTCTGATCAATGTTTCTAAACTATGTTACTTTGTATCTCTCTATCTCCTGTCTGAACAATATTTATAAACAATTTTACTTTGTATCTCACTATCTCCTGTCTAAACAGTGTTTATAAACATTGTTACTTTGTATCTCTCTATCTCCTGTCTAATCAATATTTATAAACAATGATACTTTATATCTCTCTATCTCCTGTCTGATCAATATTTATAAACAATGTTACTTTGTATCTCTCTATCTCATGTCTGAACAATATTTATAAACAATGTTACTTTGTATTTCTCTATCTCCAGTCAAACCAATGTTTATAAACAATGCTACTTTGTATATTTCTATCTCATGTCTGCTAAATGTTTATAAACAATGATACTTTGTATCTCTCTATCTCCTGTCTAACCAATGTTTATAACCAATTTTACATTGTATCTCTCTATCTCCTGGCTGAACAATGTGCTATAAAGGATGTTTACATTCCTTGTGACAGCAATAAAAGTAATACAAAAATGTAAAGCAACAGTTCAAAAATAAAAAATAAATTAATATTCAATAGTAAAAAAAAATAAAAGAATAATAGTAATAAAAAAAAAATGTAAGTGCCCCTGTGTCCCCCCCCCCCCCCGCACAAAGGAGAGTGCATGCAAACAGCAATCGTCCCACACATGTGAAGTATCATCGCAAACGTCAGATCATGGGCAGGAATTCTAGCACCAGACTTCCTCTGTAATTCTACAGTGGTAACCTGTAAGGCTACGTTTCCACTATTGCGGCTACAAAGTCGCACTACTTCTAGCGCGACTTTGTAGTGTGACTTTTTTGCGGCTACATCTGGGGACTTCAGTGTGACCTTCCTTCTATGAGGGACAAGTCGCACTGAAGTCGGCCCAAAAGTAGTGCAAAAACTATTTTTAAAGTCGCTGCAACTCAAGTCGCAGCAGCTAGAACGGGCCAAATTGAAATGAATGGCTTTTGACTTGCTGTGCGACTTGACATGTGTCAAGTCACACAACAAGTCGCAATAGTGGAAACGGAGCTTAAAGGCTTTTAAAACATTGCCTATGGATAGTAAAATCTACAGAATTTGTTGCCGTTGCATATGTGTGCAATTTTAACCACTTGCCGACCGCCCCACGCAGATTTACTGCGGCACGGCGGCTCGGCTGTGCATAATCACGTAGATCTACGTGATTATGTGCACGCGGTTTTGGCGGCGGCGCGCGCGTGCCACCAGAGTCGCGCTCCTGCTGTGATTAGACACAGCGGGAGGCAGACCGCGGGAGGAGCGGGCTCGATTGTCACCGGCTTCTTGCGATCTTCAGAGAAACTGACAGGAGAGTCGCCTGGAATGTAAACAATGTAAGATGGCTCTCCTGTCAGAGAGGCAGGGAACGAGCGTGTGTCTCAGCTAAGCTGAATCACCGATCTCTCTCTGCCTCTGTTCAATCCACCCCCCCCCCCCCACAGTTAGTAAGCACATATAGGGAACACATTTAACCCTTTGATCACCCCCAGAGTTAACCCCTTCCCTGCCAGTGTCATTTATACAGTAACAGTGCATATTATTTGAAACTGATCACCATATTAACATTACTGGTCCCCAAAAAGTGTCAGATTTGTCCACCGCAATGTCGCAGTCCCGATAAAAATTGCTGATTACCACCATTACTGATAAAAAAAAATAAAAAAATCCATAAATCTATCCCGTAGTTTGTAAACGCTATAGCTTTTGCGCAAACCAATAATTATACACTTTTTGGGATTTTTTTTACCAAAAATATGTAGCAGAATACAAATTGGCCTAAACTGATAAAAAAAAAAGTAGATTTTATTTATTATTTCTTTTATTGGGAATGTTTTATAACACAAAGTAGAAGTGTTTTTTTTTTCAAAATTGATACCATTATTTTGTTTATAGTGCAAAAACGAAAAACCGCACAGGTGATCAAATACTACCAAAAGCAAGCTCTATGAAAAATGGATTTTTTTACAAGAAAAGTTAAAATTTTTTAATTTTTACATTTTTTTTTATTGGGAATGTTATATAGCAGAAAGTAAACAAATATTGTTTTTTATTTTTTTCAGAATTGTTGCTCCTTTTTTGTTTATAGTGCAAAAACGAAAAACCGCACAGGTGATCAAATACCACCAAAAGGAAGCTCTATAAAAAATTGATTTTTTACAAGAAAAGTTAAAAATTTTTAATTTTTACATTTTTTTTTATTGGGAATGTTATATAGCAGAAAGTAAACAAATATTGTTTTTTATTTTTTATTTTTTTCAGAATTGTTGCTCCTTTTTTGTTTATAGTGCAAAAATGAAAAACCGCACAGCCAATTAAATACCACCAAAAGAAAGCTCTATTTGTGGGAAAAAAAAGGACATCGATTGTATTTGGGTAAGGCGTTGAATGACCGCGCAATTGTCAGTTAAACAACGCAGTGCAGAATCCCAAAAAAATGGCCTGGTCATTAAAGGGTAATAACCTTTTGTGGCTTTGGTGGTTAAAGCATGACATGTTTGGTATCTATTTACTCGGCGTAACATCATCTTTTTATATTTTACAAAACAAGTGCATTATGTATTGTGTTTTATTGCTTTAAAATAAAAAATAAAAAAGTGTATTTTCCCCTAACAAATTGCATTTAAAAAACCATTGCAAAAATACAGTGTGACCTAAAAAAAAAAAAATGAAAAACCCACCAATTTATTCTCTGGGGGCTCTGCTTTAAAAAGAAAAATAATAAAAATAAATATATATATATATATATATATATATATTTTATATATATATATATATATATATATATATATATATATATATATATATAAAATATATATATATATATATTGTTTGGGGGTTCTAAGACATTTTCTATCAAAAAATACTGATTTTTACATGTAAAAAAGAAAATAAAAGTACCAGAAATGGCCTGGAACTGAAGTGGCTATTTGTCTTTCGTAAGTGAACCCTTTAGTGTCCAGAGAGACTTAAGAGAGTGTCCCCATCTGCAGTTCATTGCTCCATCCCCAGCCCGTGTCACCATAGGACACAGCAGTGATATAGGGGGGTGGAGCCATGGCATGCAGCGAGAGGACATGGGCATCAAGAGGCTGCAGTTCTGGAGTGAAGGGAAGGTAGAAGATACGGGTCCCTGGAAAAATTAATACAATGGTTCTTCTCTCATGCCGTGAATTTCAGATACCATTTCTTACCACTTGACCTCCAGAAGTATTAACCCCTCTTCTGGCACTACATTATTTTAACTGACAATTGCGCGGTCATGCAACGCTGTACAAAAATGAAATTTATATCATCCCCCCCCCCCCCCTCACAGAGTTTTCTTTTGGGGGTATTTCATCACCACTGGGTTTTTTATTTTTTTGCGCTTCAAAAGAAAAAGCACGAAAATTTTAAAAGAAAACAATATTTTCTGCTATAAAACATATCCAATGATTTTTTTTTTAAAATCAATTCCAATTAAATAAAAATAAATAAAAAATAAAACTTCTCCCGAAATTTAGGCCAATATGTATTCTGTAAAAATCCCAATAAGCGTATATATTGTTTTGATTCATGAGAATGTTATATCGTCTACAAACTATGGGTATATATACTGGAATTTCTTTTTTTTTTATAAATATTTTATAGCATTGCAGCTCAGCATTCAAAGATCTCATTCTGTTTTGCAGACGCGTTCTGCTAAAAGGCACCAGGATTGGGAATCAGCGAAGAAATACTCCGGCGTAGCTCTTGGCTTCAACTTGGCCGCCATGTTGCTTGGAATTGTCATTGTTATTGTTATTTGCGCAATAACTGTGCACTAGAAATACTACAGTTGGTACTACTTCTCTTCCTGTTAGACATGTGCAGAATGAAAAAAATTTGCTTAGTTTTGATTCATAATTTACATAAATTAATTTATTAAATTTGTTTAATTCATTTAATTTGTTTAATTCATTTTTTTTTTGGAATTTGTTTAATTTATTCAAACCTATTAAAATGTTCTGAATTCAGTCAAACTGAGCTCAATTAGACCAAATTTGGAAAGTTTGAAACAATTCGAATTCTATTTGCGCAATAACTGTGCACTAGAAATACTACAGTTGGTACTACTTCTCTTCCTGTTAGACATGTGCAGAATGAAAAAAATTTGCTTAGTTTTGATTCATAATTTACATAAATTAATTTATTAAATTTGTTTAATTAATTTAATTTGTTTAATTCATTTATTTTGTTTAATTAATTTAATTTGTTTAATTAATTTAATTTGTTTTCGGACTTTATTTAATTTATTCAAATCTATTAAAGTGTTCCGAATTCAGTCAAATTGAGCTCAATTAGACCGAATTCGGAAAGTTTGAAACAATTCGAATTCTATTTGCGCAATAACTGTGCACTAGAAATACTACAGTTGGTACTACTTCTCTTCCTGTTCGATATGTGCAGAACGAAAAAAAAAATTTGCTTAGTTTTGATTCATAATTTACATAAATTAATTTATTAAATTCATTTAATTTGTTTTCGAAATTTGTTTAATTTATTCAAATCTATTTAAAATTTTCAAAATTCAGTCAAATTGAGCTCAAATAGACCGAATTCGGAATGTTTGAAACAATTCGAATTCCATTAGAATTGAAATCAAATTCCAGTCCAACTGCATTCTCATCGAATTTCATTCAATATCGAAATTGATTCTATTCCAACTTCGAATTTTGGAAGATGGTTATGTTTTTTCTATTCCATTCTATTCTATTGTTTTTTTCTATTCTATTCTATTCTTTTATTTTCTGTTATTTTCTTTTTTATTCTATTCAGATTTGAATATATTCTATTCGAAATTCGAAACCTTGAAGAAGGTTATATTCTTTCTATTTTATTATGTTCAATTATTTTTTTTCCTATTCTTTTCTTTTTTTTTTTCTATTCTATTCTTTTCTATTGTATTTGAGTTCAAATGTATTATATTTGAAATTCGAATTTCAGAAGATGGTTATTGTCTTTCTATTTTATTCTATTATATTGTCTTAGTCTATTCTATTTTATTTAAGTCAAGCTATATGCGCTACCAGATAGCGGTTTACTGAGCGCATCTAAGACAGTTACTACGTGCCACATCCTAAATTGCTAATTATTGACAGAAAACATGGACTTCGCACAGGGGAATATAAAACATATATATATTATTGTTTTGAATTTAAAAATAAACACATCGCTTGAAAAGCAACAACATGACAGAAATATGTAATCAATAATAAATATGATCTATAGACAAGCAAGTAAAGGCTAATGAGATAATTGAATAGTTATGTGAAGTGTATTTCACATCAAAAGGGATCCATTGAAGAAGACAGATAGGTATAGCTGTCCCTCGAAGGAATCTGTCGGTGTGGTAATCACAGATACACATATAAGTTCATTGAGCTAGAACACTTAGCATATATTCTATTCTATTATTTTTCTTTATTTTTTATTATATTTTGTTCTGTTTACTCTACTGTTATATTCTATTCTTTTATTTTCTATTCTGTTCTGTTTTACTCTATTATATTCTTTTTTTTATTTTCTATTCTATTCTATTATTTTATATTCTATTCATAGTTACATAGTTAGTGAGGTTGAAAAAAAGACATCAGTCCATCCAGTTCAACCTATGATGTGTGTGTGTGTTTGCTTTTAACCGTACATTGTGTACCCCTGTATGTTGTGGTCTCCAAGGTGCCCATCTAATAGTTTTTTGAAACTATCAATGCTCCCTGCTGATACGACTGCTTGTGGAAGAGAATTCCACATCCTTACCGCTCTTACAGTGAAGAACCCCTTACGCACTTTAAGGTTAAACCGCCTTTCCTCTAGTTTTAGTGAGTGGCCACGTGTCTTATTGTATCTCCTCTCTCTGAATAGTTTGTTCCTTATGCTAGGGTCACCAGTACAGTATTTGTACATTGATATCATATCCCCCCTCAATCGTCTCTTCTCCAGAGAGAATAAGTTCAGTGCTTGTAGTCTTTCCTCATAGCTGATGTCCTCCATTCCCCTAATTATTTTTGTTGCCCTTCTCTGGACTCTCTCCAGTTCCAGCACATCCTTCCTGAGGACCGGTGCCCAGAACTGGACAGCATACTCCAGATGTGGCCAGACCAGAGTCTTGTAGAGTGGAAGAATAATCTCTTTATTTCTGGAGTGAATCCCCTTTTTTATACATCCCAGTATTTTGTTGGCTTTGCTTGCAGCGGCTTAGCATTGCATGCCACTGCCAAGCCTGTTGTCTACCAGTACCCCCAGGTCCTTTTCCATCCTTGACTCACCCAGAGGTTTCCCCCCTAGTGAGTAGCTTGCTTTCTGGTTTCTGGCACCCAGGTGCATTACTTTACATTTTTCAACATTAAACCTCATCTGCCATGAAGTTGCCCACCCCATTATTTTGTTCAGGTCCGCTTGTAAGGATTCCACATCCTGCATAGAAGATATTGGCATGCTTAGTTTAGTGTCATCTGCAAATACTGAGATTGTACTAGATATCCCCTCCGCTAGATCATTTATGAATAAATTAAACAGGATTGGTCCCAGCAGGGGTCAAGTCCTGGGAAAAAAAGCGTGGGAACTCACCCAGGATCCCCCCCCCCTCGACATTGCAAAAAAGTACCTAAAATGCCCATATTTTGTGGTAAACAGTGCAAATATCAATATTTTAAATTATAAACATGTAGATAGTGCTATTAGCAATGTGTTTATGTTAAACAAAAGTCAAAAGCCATGTTTCTCTATTTACACGAAGGTAAGGTTAATATAATCCAGCCAGCAAAGAGTTCCTCCTTACATCAGAGTCTGCAGGATTCCCCCTTACAGTGCAAGGGAACTCTGACATAAAGGGTAATTCTGCAGATCATGTTCTAAAGGGGAACTCTGATATAAGGGGGGAGGGGGGCTCTGGTGACCAGAGACCACCTTATATCAGAGTCCACTGCATTCCTTTTTACATCAGAGGTCCCACTTACATCAGAGTCTGCAGAATTGTCCTTTACATCAGAGCTCCCCTTCACATCAGCGTCCACAGAGTTCCCCCTAGCACTGTAAGGGGGAATCCTGCAGACTGATGTAAAGGGGAATACCGGGAACTCTGATGTTGGGGGGACTCTGGTGACCAGAGACCACCTTCCGCTGAGTGAATGCACTAAGGAAGGGGGGGGGGGTCCTGATTTAAGGAGGAACCTTTGTAGGTGGAGGGGTTTTTAAGGATTAAATTAGATGGTGAGGAGGCATCATAATGCTTCCTTGCCACCTAGCAAACACCCTCTGAAAAGTGATCCATTGTGGTTCACTCTTCAGAGTGCAAAACTAGTGTACCCTAATTACAGCAATGCCCCTCAGATGTGTCACTCCACACATGCTTGGTATTAGTCCCAGTTCACATATATGCGATGCAGGAACCCTGCAAATCAACTGCGGGTTCCTGCATCGCATTCAACTTGCAGGCAGTTCACACTGCCATATACGAATCACAGGGAGTGTCAATACAAAGCTAATGACACCCCCAGATCAGTTCGCATATTGCAGTGCGAACTGTCAGTTCCAACATGAATTGGATCGCATGGGTGTTCACACCCATGCGATCTGATCCTGGTGCGGACCCAAAAAAAGGGTCCTGTGCGAGTTGTGTCCGAATGCGATGCGAATTCAGCCATACAATCTGTATGGCTGAATTTGCATTGCACAGACATCGCATGTGATTTGCACAGCAGTGCGCTGCGCATCACATGCAAGGTCTGTCATCGCATATATGTGAACTGGCACTAAGACAACAATTCAAATGCAGCATTGTTAGCCCCCCCCAGTACCTGGTCTGGATACAGTCTTCTACCTGGGGTCTGGGTGCAGGGCTTGTCCTGCAGGTGGTTCCTCCTGGAGCTGGGAACCCAGAGACCAGCTGAGCACTGCTGGTACTTCTGGTCCTCTCCCTTCCTTCTGGGCACCACTGAGCTGGGCAACTGGGAGGGGGGCAGGAGAGGAGGGGGAGAGGAGAGGAGGGGGGGAGAGAGAAGAGGAGGGGGGAGAGAGAGAGGAGAGGAGGGTCGAGCAGAGGAAGAGGAGGGGGGAGAAGAGGGGGGGAGAAGAGGGAGGGTAGGAGAGAGAGAGGAGAGGAGGGTCGAGCAGAGGAGGAGGGGGGGGAGAGGAGAGGAGGGGGGGGGGCAGGCGCCTCTCACTAGTCCCAGTACACTGCTTGTCACTCAGGTGAGCTCACATGAACAGCCTAGCCTGGACTACGACGCCACCCCCTGCCCCTTTTTTTTCCCCTGGGTCTCGCAATAATGCCTGACCTTTAACACTTCACAGCGCCTGCCGGACCTCTGTGTTACACGGGAGCAGGAGAAGTGGACTACTTTATCAGTTTCGGGTAGGCGGATTAATCCGCCACAGCGTTCCTAGGCTGTCACCAACTATTCACATTGAAGAAGCTGGTGATCAGGCTGGGGTTGTGTAGCGCGCTGCTGCGGAGGATTAATCCGCCTACCTGAAACAGAAAAAATAATCCTACTGTCCCTGCTCCCTCGGAACACAGGGGCCCGCCCGAAGACATTTTTATTTATTTTTTTCTAAATAGCTGCACACTGCACAGTGGGGGATTGTGGTTCCTCCTTAACAGCGGCCCTGCCTGCAGGACGCAGCTGTCAATGGGAACGGCGTTCCTGCTGTGAAAAAAGTGCGGGGACGCCGTTCCAATGCTTTCCTGCAGGACTCGAGCCCTGGGTCCCAGGACAGAACCCTGGGGGACCCCACTTTCCACACCCGCCCAATCCGAGTACTCCCCATTAATCACCACCCTCTGGACTCTCCCCTGGAGCCAGTTCTATATCCAGGTACTCACCCTATGGTCCATACCTACCTTCCTTAGTTTGTACAGTAAGCGTTTGTGGGGAACGGTGTCAAAGGCCTTTGCAAAGTCCAGATACACCACATCCACAGGCTTACCTTTATCTAGGTGGCAGCTCACTTCATCGTAGAAGGTTAATAGATTGGTTTGGCAAGAACGATTTTTCATGAATCCATGCTGATTACTACTAATAATACAGTTTTCATTACTAAAGTCTTGTATGTGGTCCCTTAACATCCCCTCCAAAATCTTGCAGACTACAGATGTTAGGCTGACCGGCCTATAGTTACCCGGGAAACATCTCGGCCCCTTTTTAAATATTGGTACCACGTTGGCTTTTTTCCAATCAGCTGGCACCATTCCTGTCTGTAAACTATCCTTAAAGATCAAGAATAATGGTCTGGCAATCACCTGGCTGAGCTCTTTAAGAACCCTCGGGTGCAAGCCATCCGGTCCTGGTGATTTATTTATGTTAAGTTTCTCTAGTTTCGTTTTAAGTCTATCTTCTGTTAGCCATGGCGGTATTTCCTGAGGTGTGTTGTTTAGTTCGCCTTACAAGCTAGGTTTGTGTAGCCCCCCGATTCTTTTGTGAAGACTGAAGAGAAGAAATTATTTAACACTTCCGCCTTTTCTCTGTCCTCAGTGGCCATATTTCCTTTGTCATCTTTTATGGGGCCAATGTGTTCTGGCCTCGGTTTCTTACTGTTTATATACTTAAAAAACTTCTTGGGGTTCTTTTTACTCTCCTCCGCTATATGTCTCTCGTGTTCTATTTTAGCCGCCCTGATTTCATCTTTACATTTCTTATTACACTCTTTGTAATGCTTAAATGCTGCCAATGACCCCTCAGTCTTGTATTTTTTGAAGGCCTTTTCTTTAGCACTAATATGCATTTTTATGTTGGAGTTTAGCCACCCAGGGTTTAGCTTTGCTCTTTTAAATTTGTTTCCCTTTGGAATGCACTGGCCAATCCCCTTGTTAAGTATGCTCTTGAAGCACTCCCATTTTTCCTCCGTGTTCTTTGTTCCCAGGGTTCTATCCCAATTGATATTTTCTAGCAGTGAGCGCAGTTTTGGGAAATTGGCTCTTTTGAAATTCAGCGTCTTAATATTACCATTGTGCTTCCTATTACTGTAATTAATATTGAAACTTATTGACCTATGGTCACTGTTTCCTAAGTTCTCCTGTATTTCTATATCCGTGAGCAGGTCTGCATTGTTAGTAATCAGTAGGTCAAGTACCGTATTGTTTCTTGTCGGTGCATTCACCATCTGACCCATGAAATTGTCCTGCAGAACATTTAGGAACTGCCGAGCCTTGGCTGAGTGTGCGGTTCCTTCTGCCCAGTCTATATCAGGATAATTAAAGTCCCCCATTATAATGACATTTCCCATCCTTGCTGCCAATCCTATCTGTAAAATGAGGTCCACCTCCCCCTCCTCCCTCTGGTGGGGGGGCCTATAGCATACGCCCAATATTACCTTCCCCACCGTGCCTTCCCTTTGAAGCTCTACCCATAGGGATTCTGCCTCGTCCTTAGCTCCATTATTAATATCATCCCTCATATTTACCTGTATACTGTTCTTAATATACAGACATACCCCTCCCCCTTTTTTACCTTCTCTATCTCTGCGATAAAGGGAATACCCCTGAATGGTCGCCATCCAGTCATGAGAGCTGTCAAACCAAGTCTCAGTTATCCCCACAAAATCTAAGTCCTCCTCAAACATCAGCAGCTCCAGCTCTCCCATCTTGTTGGCCAGGCTTCTGGCATTGGTATACAAACCTCGCAATTCCTTAATTTTTTTATTCTATTTTATTCTCTTCAGAAATTTATTATTTGATTTGAAAATGATTCAAATTCAAAAAAACTTTTTGAATTCAAAAAATATTCGAATTCGAATTTCATCCAAAATTTTGTTTAGCTATTTTGGATTAATTTAAACCAGTTACTACTGTAATTCGGAAATTCAGATAGATCTTTGACAATAAAACCTGGAGGCTGATTGGCTACTATGCAGAACTGCACCTGATTTTGCATGCTCCAGTTTTAGTAAATAACCCCCAGTTTCTAATGACACTGGATGGGAAGGGAATTAAAATCTACGGGTGATCAAATGGTTAAATGTATTTCTTTTCTATCCATTTTTTTTCTATTCTTGTATTTTCTATTCTGTTCTGTTTTACTCTATTATATTATTTTTTTTTTAATTTTCTATTCTATTCTATTCTATTATTTTATATTCTATTCCTTAATTTTTTATTCTATTTTATTCTCTTCAGAAATGTTTTATTTGATTTGAAAATTATTCCAATTCAAAAAACTTTTTGAATTCAAAAACTATTCGAAATTTCATCCAAAATTTTGTTTAGCTATTTTGGATTATTTTAAACCTGTCACTACTGTAATTCGGAAATTCAGATAGATCTTTGACAATAAAACCTGGAGGCTGATTGGCTACTATGCAGAACTGCACCTGATTTTGCATGCTCCAGTTTTAGTAAATAACCCTCACTTTCACTGTACTAACGACAATGGATGAGAAGGGAATTAAAATCTACGGGTGATCAAAGGGTTAAATGTATTTCTTTTCTATCCATTTTTTTCTATTCTTTTATTTTCTATTCTGTTCTGTTTTACTCTATTATATTCTTTTTTTTTATTTTCTATTCTATTCTATTATTTTATATTATATTCCTTAATTTTTTATTCTATTTTATTCTCTTCAGAAATTGTACTAATGACAGTGGATGGGAAGTGATTAAAATCTAGGGGTCATCAGGGGTTAAATGTGTGCCTAACAATGTGTAATGTGCAGGGCCGCTGCCAGACTATTTTGCACCCTAGGCAAGACCAGCAACTTGCTCCTCCCCGCTCCCCCTTTAAGAACATTACCATGATGATACCATTACATTAAAGCATAAGATTTCCAGTCCAACTACTGATACATTTTAGCGTCAGTGGGCTGGTCCCGATATATGTATCTTTAGCTTGATGAAAGAGCGCGCATGCCCATAGACAGTACGGCGCATGCTCTGAAACGCGTCACTCCGGTGACGTCATCTCGCTGGTGGCCACGCAAGCACTCCAGCGCCATCTTGTAAGTGTCTGGCCGACTTTCCTAAAAACTCTGCAGGCTCCTTGCTGGGTATTCCTGCACAGCGCCCCAGACTTATACCTTTCTTATAAGCCTAATATCAACCTTGCAGGGGCGTAACTACAGGGGTTGCAGGGGTTGCAATTGCTCCGGGGGCCTGTGCAGCTCCCCTGTACACCTGGATAGGAGGGGGGGGGGGCAGGGGCAGAATGTAGAGAAATCACTGTCCTCCTTTTTCCTCCTGTAGCTGCAGGAGGAAAATGGAGGCGATTGGTTCCTCTGTATGCTGCCCCTGCCACTACTATCCAGTTCACTTGTGTTCTGCTGTCTCTGGGCCCTTGTGTGCTCCCCTGGTCCCCCCCCCCTCCACTGTGCTGCCCCCCCCCCCCCCCCCACACACACACACACTGTGCTCCCTTCCCTCTCCCGCCGGCTGCTGCAGGGGATGTGTCACAATAGAGAACCAGGAAGGGGTCAGTAAATATGTAATTTATCAGCTCCTTCCTTTTCTGAATGGACAGAGTCATAGTCAGTGGCACTGTAAAAAAATAAAATAAAATGATAAAAAAGAATACAATTAAAATACCAAAAAATAACAACTGCTGACACCAGTGGGTGAACTTCCAGGATCGCAAAGGTCACACTTGCGACCGGGCCCTGGCATTGCACCACCGTGGGGAGGCCCCAAGATGGCAGGAAAGGGGCCCACTGCAGAACTTGTGAAAGGGTCCCACAACGAGGGTAAAGGGCCCCAGGAATGGATCAGTGGGAAGAGCCCCAGGCTTGAAGGGAAGGGCCCCGGCCAGGGGTTTGGGGGGCCCTTCATGGTTTCTTGCTCCGGGGCCCTGAAAGTTCTAGTTTACGCCTCTGCTCTACATGGTCCATTCTGCATATTAGTTCATTATTTGCATTAATGATGTGTGGAAGGGCAGGGTTAGGAACTAGTCCAACACCCCCGAGGAGCAGGAGCCTAGTCACAGAAGCAGACTCTGCATAGGTGGTCCCAGTGCCAACTTGTACTGCTCCAAGATGCTTGAGCGTCATTTTTATTTTGCAACAATATTTTCAGAAGCTAGAATTCCTTCCCTGTTCATCAACATTTTTCACTGTGAGTGTTGGGTAAGGAATGCACATTTTACTGGAAAAAAAAAAAAGGTTGAAATGGCCGGGTCTGCCTAGTTCTCTATTTAGGGAAGTTTATTGTAAAATATAAACTGGACTACTTCTGAAGAAAAGTCACACAACTGGTTACAAAGCCGAGGTGAAGTACCTGAAAAGGGCAAGGAAGGGTGCCAGCAAATTTGTTGAACCCAATATTATTCAGAGGTTCATGGAGGGCGATTTTTGTGAAGCTCTAGACTTTGGTCTTCAAGACAATCTCACACCATCCTTTGACATTGCCCAATTAGGCTATGGGCAGGCTCTTCCAGAGATGGACACCACACAGCCAACGTTCTACCCACCTCCACTGGAATATGCTGCAGAACCTGCAGACTTTTCTCTTCCACAACTTGAAAATAACCATCAAATTATTCAAAAGCCTCCCCCAATGTATAACCCAGCACCCAAAGTGGTCTTTCCTCAATCCCGGGTATTTCCTTCAGCCCAATCTGCCATGATTCCCGGTATGATGCCACCACAACAGTACACTCAGAACTGTCCGGTTCCAGGAACGACGTTCGTTAATACTGTCCAACCAATGGTGGTGACCACAGAAACTACTGTGATCTCTACTCCAACACCACCCCAATGCAGAGACTATTTGGCGTGGTCCATCGTGAATCTTATATTTTGTTGTTTCATTTTTGGGATAGTGGCGCTTATCTTCAGCCTCAAGGTAAGAAGTGTTGGGTGGTTAAGACCGCATTCACACTGAAGCGGCACGACTTCGGGGGCGACCTGTGAAGTCCCGTGCACCGCGACTTGCACGGACTTCACATAATGGAAGTCAATGCAAGTCACCTCCGAGGTCGCCCCGAAGTAGTACAGGACCCTTTTTCTAAGTCGGAGCGACTTGTGTCGCTCCTATTTAGAACGGGTCCTGTAGCAGTCAATGGACCGCGAGGGACCGCGACTTGTCAGCCTGACAAGTCGCGGTAGTGTGAATGGAGACTTAAAGGAAAAGAAAACAACGCAAATTGACATCACAAACGCAATAAATAAATAAATGTATAAATAAACAGATTGTTGTGTAATGAATTGATACAATACAAAACTGCATTAGACAACAATCTATTAATTTATACTTTTATTTATTTATTTTATTTTTGCATTTGTGGGGTCCATTTGCACTTGTCTATTTTTTTTTACTATTTATTTATATATTAGTTTCCACTGGTGTGTTACAACTACTTACCTCATTTTGTACACCAATTAAATCTAGGTGAAGTAACGTTGTTGCGCTGTTGTTGAGTTTTTTTCTAGTGTTGGGTGGGTGTGGATGCGGTTGACCTTAAATGTCCTTCAGAGCTTAAAAACATACACTATATTGCCAAAAGTATTGGGACGCCTGCCTTTACACACACATGAACGTTAATGGCATCCCAGTCTTGGTTTGTAGGGTTCAATATTGAGTTGCCCCACCCTTTGCAGCTATAACAGCTTCAACTCTTCTGGGAAGGCTGTCCACAAGGTTTAGGAGTGTGTCTATGGCAGGGGTGTCCAAACGTTGGTCCTCCAGCTGTTTGGGAACTACAATTCCCATCATGCTTAGTTATGTCCGTGAATGTCAGAGATTTACAATGCCTTGTGGGATGTGTAGTTCCGCAACAGCTGGAGGACCAACGTTTGGACACCCCTGCCATAGACACACTCCTAAACCTTGTGGACAGCCTTCCCAGAAGAGTTGAAGCTGTTATAGCTGCAAAGGGTCTGGAGGGCCGTAGTTTGGACACCCCCAGTCTCTATGGGAATGTTTGACCATTCTTCCAAAGGCGCATTTGTGAGGTCAGGCACTGATAATGGAGGAGAAGGCCTGGCTTGCAGTCACTGCTATAATTCATCCCAAAGGTGTCCTATTGGGTTGAGGTCAGGACTCTCTGCAGGCCAGTCAAGTTCCTCCACCCCAAACTGGCTCATCCATGTCTTTTTGGACCTTGCTTTGTGGTGTGCAGTGATGTTGGAACAGGAAGGGGCCATCCCCAAACTGTTCCCCCAAAATGTCTTGGTATGCCGACGCCTTAACAATTACCCCCCTTAAAGACCAGGCCGTTTTTTGCGATACGGCACTGCGTTTATTTACCTGACAATTGTGCGGTCGTGCTACTCTGTACCCAAATAAAAATTATGTCTTTTTTCCCACAAATAGAGCTTTCTTTTGGTGGTATTTGATCACCTCTGCAGTTTTTATTTTTTGCACTATAAACAAAAAATGAGCGACAATTCTGAAAGAAAAAAAAAACAATATATTTCACATCCTGCTATATAACATCCCCCCCCCCCCCCCCAAAATGTAAAAATCAAAATCTTTTAACATTTTAGGCCAATTTGTTTTCTGCTACATATTTTTGGTAAAAAAAAAAAATAGCAAAAAGTGTATTTTGATTGGTTTGCGCAAAAGTTATCGTGTCTACTACGGGAAAGATTTATGTCCTTTTTATTGTTTTTTCTTTTTTTCACTAATGGCGGGGTTTCGTGATTTTTAGCAGAACTACAACATTGACACCTAACTGACATTTTTGACACCTTTGGGGGGACCAGTGACATTACTACAGTAATCAGTGCTAAAAATACGCACTGTTACTGTACTAATTGCAGGCGCGTGAACAACGTAGAGCTACGTCTGTTCGTGCAAGAGGGCCAGCCTGCCTAAGTAAATCTGCGGTGGACGGTCATTAAGTGGTTAATTAACTAGCAGACTTGCTGTCATCGAGCTCATGAAGTACAATACACATTATCATAAGTGTAAACACATCCCCACAAGAGACAATAGATGAGTTAATCAGCACAATCAACAATGTGTGGAAGACAGGTTGTTTAGCTGATGATATTAGCTTCTGCCATGAGTCTGACTGTGCAGAGCAGTCCCCTATTGGCAATAGGCAGCTAGGACTTTAACAAGGATCCTAGGCCTAATGTCCCAGAGCCTTCATATATTTCTTCAGGTATATTGTTGATAAATATTACGAAGCATTACAAACCATATTCTCAGTGTCCATTAAGTAGCTGTCCATCATTTTCTCTGTCACCTGTGCCCCTAATAGACACGGGGTGACTTAAACATAGGATAGGCCTAGGGAGCTGAGATAGGGATTTCCCGACCTCTCTAAGGTAAGCTGGGTTCCCCGGCCCCCCCAATCAAAGTGACTCCCATCACAGTCTGGTCGCCAGTCCTCAGGAGGGATGTGTTGGAGCTGGAGAGGATCCAGAGAAGGGCAACTAAACTAATTAGGGGATTGGAGGACCTTAATTATGAAGAGCGTCTGCAATCGCTTGATTTATTCTCCCTGGAGAATAGACGCCTGAGAGGGGACATGATAGCAATTTATAAATATCTCAATGGTGATCTCGACATAGAAAAAAAGCTATTCAGTCGTAGAGAGTGCATGAGGACTCGAGGCCATACATTGCGATTAGAGGAGAAGCGTTTTAACCTCAGGCAACATGGGGGGTTCTTTACTGTTAGGGCTACAAGATTGTGGAATTCTCTACCACAAGAGGTGTTTTCTGTGGGAAGTATGGTGGCTTTCAAAAGACTCTTAGACGTACATCTCAAGGATCAGAACATTCAGGGCTATGTGAGATGATTGCGGCCACACACACCTACACAGGTTGAACTGGATGGACTATTGTCTTTATTCAACCTCACCTACTATGTATGTAACTATGTAACAGTCGCTTATTGAACCCAAACATTTTTGATAAAGTAGGATTTTAGAGAGTGCATAGCTCTCCACCCTCATTTGATGCAGGGAAAGGCTCCCAAGTTAATCCATGCTGAAGTTGATCTATGCTGGCAAGTTAGGGACTCCCCCCATTCAGGGAAGCTGCTCCATGCATTCCCAGAACTTGGTCATGTGCCAACACTCATCATCCATGGTGGAACATTCTAAATTCCCTCTCCACGTGGTCCATTCTGCATATAAGTTCATTATTTGCATTATTAAAGTGTGGAAGGGCAAGGTTAGGAGCTGATCCAAACACTAACCAAGGAGCAGGGGCCTAGTCACATGAGGCTGTGTAGTGGTCCGATAGGTCTCTGTAGGTGTCAGTATAGTGATCAGGTAGGTTAGTGCAGGTAACAGGTAGATCTGTGTAGTGGTCAGTGTAATTGTCAGGTAGGTTTGTGTAGTGGTCAGGTAGGTCTGTGTAGTGGTCAGTGTAATTGTCAGGTAGGTTTGTGTAGTGGTCAGTTAGGTCTGTGTTGTGGTCTGTGTAATTGTCAGGTAGGTTTGTGTAGTGGTCAGGTAAGTCTGTGTAGTGGTCAGTGTAATTGTCAGGTAGGTTTGTGTAGTGGTCAGGTAGGTCTGTGTAGTGGTCAGTGTAATTGTCAGGTAGGTTTGTGTAGTGGTCAGGTAGGTCTGTGTAGTGGTCAGTGTAATTGTCAGGTAGGTTTGTGTAGTGGTCAGGTAGGTCTGTGTAGTGGTCAGTGTAATTGTCAGGTAGGTTTGTGTAGTGGTCAGGTAGGTCTGTGTAGTGGTCAGTGTAATTGTCAGGTAGGTTTGTGTAGTGGTCAGGTAGGTCTGTGTAGTGGTCTGTGTAGTGGTCAGGAAGGTCCGTGTAGGTGTCAGTATAGAAATTAAGTAGGTCAGTGTAGTGATCAGGTTGGTTAGTGCAAGAATAAGGTAGGTTAGTGCAGGAATAAGATAGGTCAGTGTAGGTGTCTGTGTAGTGGTCAGGTAGGTCTGTGTAGTGGTCAGGTAGGTCTGTGTAGGTGTCAGTATAGTAATCAGGTAGGTCAGTGTAGGAATAAGGTAGGTCTGTGTAGTGGTCAGCTAGGTCAGTGTTGGTGTCAGTGTAGGTGTCAGTGTAGTGGTCTAGTAGATTTGTGTAGGGGGCACAAATTACTTACCTTGCCCCGGGTGCTGACAACCCACGCTACGCCACTGACACGAGCAGATACTGCATCGGTGGTCCCATTGTCAACTTGTACTGCTCCAAGATGCTTGAGCCACATGCTTATTGTGCAACAATAATTTTCGGAAGGTAGAAAAATTCCTTTCCTGTTCATCAACATTTTTCAATGTCAGTGGTGGGTGAGGAATGCGTTCTTTACTAAAACAAAAGAAAAAAAAAAGGTTCAGGTGGCTGGGTCCACCCAGTTCTCTCTTTAAGGAAGTTTATGATAAACAGGCCACCTTCTGAGGGAAAGTCACACAACTGGTTACAAAGCCGAGGTGAAGTAACTGAAGAAGAAAGGCAGGGTGTCAGGAAATTTGCTGAACCCAATACATAATATTAAAAGGGTGTCATGTCCATAGAGGAAAATTTGTATGAAGCTCCAGACTTTGGTCATCAGGACAATCCCACATCATTCAACAAACAGGCCTTTCCAGTGATGGACGCCACACAGCCCAATTTCAATCCACCGGGTATCATGCATCCTCCTCCATATCAAATGAACAACCCCAGTGAAGAAGCTTTCTCCAAGCCTATGGGGATCCCTTCTCAAGGATGGGGGCATCCCCAAGAAGTGGGCATTCCTCTTCCACAACCCAACAATAGCCATCAAATACTTCAAATGCCTCCTCCAATGTATAACCCAGAAATGTTAACACCAACAGCGCCCAAGATGGCCTTTCCTCAACCGATGTTGTATCCTTCGCCCCAAACTGCCATGATTCCCGGTATGATGCCACTACAGCAGTACCCTCAGAACGGTCAAGTTCCAGGCACAACGATTGTTAATACTGTCCAACCGATGGTGATGACGACAGAAACGACTGTGCTCTCTACTCAAGCACCCCCTTGCAGGGACTATTTGCCGTGGTCCATCGTGAATCTTATATTTTGTTGTTTAATTTTTGGGATAGTGGCGCTTATCTTCAGCCTTCAGGTAAGAAATGTTGGGTAGACTTGGTTGCTGTTAACCTTAAATGTCCAGAGCTTAGAAACATTAGTGCTATAGCATTCTTTTTTCTCATGGTGTAAGTTTCCACTGGTGCTTGACATGGCAGTGGAGAGCCAGCACAGTAACATCAATGGTAAGGACCAGGCTGTGTCCACATTAACATGTGGCAATAGGCAGATATTCAGATGTTTTTATTGAGATTTGTTGGCTAAATTTACTTTTTTAAAGTGTAGGGGTCCCTGGTGGGTTGATAAAAGACAAGTTGACACTTGGTTATCTAAACAGCTAAAAAACATAAAAAAAAAAAACAAAAATAGAAAGTCTTGTTGTCACCAGGAATAGCCATTTTTAAATAGAAACAAACCTTTATTTATACTCCAGATAGTGTAGCAGCACACAGCAGATTCTTATTAGACTTTACTCTATCTCTAACGAGTGGCCACCAAGAAAGCTGGTGAAATTGCAGAAGCCACATGGTTTGCATCCATGTAGCTTATAAACCCAACATGATAATGATCATTGAAAATTCAATTAAATATTTAATTTTTTGACCAGAAGACATTGCTTGCCCTGAAATATCAGACATACACATATAGAGGGCCACCCTTGATTCTGATCAGATTTTAGTTGCTCATCAAAAAGTTGCGGTGATCAACTGTATTAAATAAATATTCCTGCGAGCTAGACCGGTCTAACTTATTTCTCAATATTGCTGCGAACACAGCACTCTCTCTGAAGTGTAAATGAGTAAATAAATATAGGAAATGCCGCGCAATATGAAGTGCTTGAAAAAACTTGTATGTGAAAATGTGATTTAAATATGTGCAAAATCTATGCAATAAATAAATATCATAGAAATAAATATATAAGGTGCATCCAATGTTGGTGTGACAGATAATCTAAAGTGCTGTAACAGATAATCTAAAGAGCATTCAATATATTAATATATCAAACATGCAATGAAAAAGGTGACTTCAATATTCTAGTGCTCAGTATAATTAATGTTTTTGCCGTGATAATAAATATTAAACAAAAATAAATATAAATAAATATTTAAAATGATAATTAATCAGAAAGAAAGTGCATGCCGCACCCAAATATATAAAAACAATGGTATAATAAATAAACCTGTGCTGTTAACAACTAATGCAAAAAAAAAAATAATATATACAGTATATACGTATGAAAAATGTATAAAATTAAAAAATTGCCAAAAATGCAATAATAGTGCAAAGAGTGCTATTTTCCAGTGCTAAATATTGCACTTCCCATTAATATCTGGAGAATAGTTCATTACAGTGTGTATCCAATATTGATCTAGAGGGACCTCCACTGCAACACCCTGTGAGTTTGGGTTCTCACCTCCACTCATGCGACTCAGCGGCTAAGCTGGGTCATACAGCGCAGTTTCCCCTATTTAGGGTCATCTTTCACAGAACCGGTGGTCTGCTGGTCTCCTCGAAGGCTAACTGGAATTAGCTATGATACCGTCTGGGCCCCTCCCTTGAAGATGCTTTTATGATGGGCGCACTTAAACACCTACAAAATGTGAGTACATTTTTGTTCTGTTTATTTAATAAAATTTATCTGAAAGTTATAAGCACTATTGGAGTCCCCCCGAATCTTTTACATGTAACAACCAATGAGAATAAGAGGGACACCTACTAAGCAGAAATACCCCCCCCCCCCCCTTGAGGACACCAGCAGACCACCGGTTCCGTGAAAGATGACCCTAAATAGGGCAAACTGAGCTGCATGACCCAGCTTAGCCGCTGAGTCGCATGAGTGGAGGTGAGAACCCAAACTCACAGGGTGTTGCGGTGGAGGTCACTCTAGATCAATATTGGATACACACTGTAATGAACTATTCTCCAGATATTAATGGGAAGTGCAATATTTAGCACTGGAAAATAGCACTCTTTGCACTATTATTGAATTTTTGGCAGTTTTGGGCGCGGCATGCACTTTCTTTATGATTAATTATCATTTTAAATATTTATTTATATTTATTTTTGTTTAATATTTATCATCACGGCAAAAACATAAATTATACTGAGCACTAAAATATTGAAGTCACCTTTTTCATTGTACATTTGATGTATTAATATATTGAATGCACTTTAGATTATCTGTTACAGTATCACACCAACATTGGATGCACCTTATATATTTATTTCGGGGATCAACTATATGTTTTAGCAGACCTTTAGATTATTAAAGGTGAAAAAAAAAAGTAAAAAATGCTGACCCGAATTTGACAAAAATATTTCAGGGGGGGTCAGTTTGTCTTTCTTTCAATCAAAGAGTTGCACGTTCTCCCTTGGCTGGAATTCCACCATTCTCCTTGTGATTATTTCATAGATTTGATTTTTTTTTGTAATCAATTGTAAAATAGTACAATCATATTGCTATGGGACAGACGGTAATCACAATCGTCTTTCACAATTCCGGTATTTGGTGATTAATGATAAGATTACTGCAACAATGTGAAAACGTGATACATGGGATGGGGAGGAATAACTTTTTCATTAAAAATTAAACAATAACATTTTTGTTTGTTATGTGATAGAAGTCAAGCTAAAACTTCCCTCGTGGCTATATCTCACCTTGAAGATGAAGTACATTTCATTCCCAGTAACCAGTTAGTGCAGATTCTATAAATCTGAAATCCCTGAGGCATCACATGATACAGAGGCTTCAAACCCTACACCATTCCGAACTACCAATTTCAAACTTTCTTTTCTCTAGAGCAGTGGTCTCCAAACTGCAGCCCTTTGCTTGCCTTTATCCCACCCCTGGGGAACTATTCCGTCCCACTGACACCAATGATGGGGCACTATTCCTCCCACTGATACCAATGATGGGGGCACTATTCCTCCCACTGACACCAATGATGGGGCACTATTCCTCCCACTGACACCAATGATGGGGCACTGTTCCTCCCACTGATACCAATGATGGGGCACTGTTCCTCCCACTGACACCAATGATGGGGCACTATTCCTCCCACTGACACCAATGGTTCGGGACTATTCCTCCCACTGATACCAATGATAGGGCACTATTCCTCCCACTGACACCAATGATGGGGCACTATTCCTTCCACTGGAACCAATGATTGGGGACTATTCCTCCCACTGGCACCAATGATGGGGCACTAGTCCTTCCACTGGAACCAATGATTGGGGACTATTTCTCCCACTGATACCAATGATGGGACACTACTCCTCCCACTGATACCAATGGTGGGGCACTAGTCCTTCCACTGGAACCAATGATTGGGGACTATTCCTCCCACTGGCACCAATGATGGGGCACTAGTCCTTCCACTGGAACCATTGATTGGGGACTATTACTCCCACTGGCACCAATGACGGGGACTATTCCTCCCATTGACACCAATGATGAGTCACTATTCCTCCCTCTTGCACCAATTATGGGACACTATTCCTCCCACTGATACCAATGATGGGACACTATTCCTCCCACTGACACCAATGATGGGGCACTGTTCCTCCCACTGATACCAATGATGGGGCACTAGTCCTTGCACGGGAACCAATGATTGGGGATTATTCCTCCCACTGGCACCAATGATGGGGCACTAGTCCTTCCACTGGAACCAATGATTGGGGACTATTCCTCCCACTGATACCAATGATGGGACGCTATTCCTCCCACTGATACCAATGATGGGGCACTACTCCTCCCACTGATACCAATGATGGGACACTATTCCTCCCACTGACACCAATGATGGGACACTATTCCTCCCACTGATACCAATGATGGGACGCTATTCCTCCCACTGATACCAATGATGGGGCACTAGTCCTTCCAATGGAACCAATGATTGGGGACTATTCTTGCCACTGGCACCAATGATGGGGCACTAGTCCTTCCACTGGAACCAATGATTGGGGACTATTACTCCCACTGGCACCAATGACGGGAGACTATTCCTTCCATTGACACCAATGATGGGGTACTAGTCCTCTCACTGATACCAATGATGGGGCACTAGTCCTCCCACGGGCACCAATGATAGGGTACTAGTCCTCCCACTGACTCTAATGTTGGGTCACTATTCCTCCCACTGGCACCAGTGATTCGCGACTATTCCTCCCACTGGCACCATTGAGAGGGCACTATTCCTCCCACTGACACCAATGATGGGGCACTATACCTCCCACTGACACCAATGATGGGGCACTATTCCTCCCACTGACATCAATATCAGGGGACTATTCCTCCCCCTGACACCAATGATGGGGCACTATTCCTCCCACTGACACCAGTGATGGGGCACTATTCCTCCAATTGACGCCAATGAAGTACACACTATAGAAGGATTTGCTTATTTTTTTGTTTTAAAGGTTCTAACTGTATCTAAATATTTACAATATTGCAGCTCAACATTGAAAGATCTCATTCTGTTTTACAGACACGTTCCGCTAAGAAGTACCGGGACTGGGAATCAGCGCAGAGGAAATCCCGTGTAGCTCTTGGCTTCAACTTGGCCGCCATGTTGCTGGGAATTGCCTTGATTATCATTGTGCCCTCTGTGTACTACACCACGTACCGCCCATACTACTACTACTACTACTACTACGGCTAACTGTGCACACTGATCTACACAATGGTGACAAGCTCTATCAAGTATCTACAAGTACAATTCTAACTCCAAATGTCATCTGTGATTATTTTGAAGATCTCTGTGTCAATGTAATCCTCTTAGTTCCCGACTCCGACTAGAGTTTTTCCTTTTGTAGTTTTGGGTGGAATAGGGAGGAGCCGCCGTCCCGGCAGAAACCCAAAAGTGCAATAAATACCAGCCAGGGGCTCAAACTCTTCTACGCTTCATCCAAAATCGAAAAGAAAGTCAGGCAATGTCAATAATCTTGTTTAATGTGTAAATGTGATTTAAAAAATGGAGGCTTTCTTTAGTTATTGTTTTTTTTTTTCCTTTTACTGTATATTTAATGGAAAATAATATGTGCTTTGTACTTACAGTAATATATTGTGCTCTTATTATGACAATTCTGCGGTCTTTTATTAACCACTTCTGGACCGGAAGGATTTGCCCCCCTACTGACCAGGCCATTTTTTGCAATTCAGCACTGCGTTACTTTAACTTAAAACTGTGCGGTCCTGTGACGCTGTACCCAAATAAAATTGATGTCCTTTTTTTTCCCACAAATAGAGCTTTATCTTTTGGTGGTTTTTAGATCACCTGTGCAATTTTTTTTTGTTTTGCGCTATAAACGAAAAAAAAAAAAGAGAGACAATTCTGAAAAACAAACAATATTTTTCACGTTCTGCTATATAACACTCCAAAAAAAAAAAAAAATGTATTAAAAATCAAATTTTTTCATCCTTTTAGGCCAATTTGTATTCTGCTACATATTTTTGGTAAAAAAAAAATCCCAATAAACAAACAATGTTTTTCACGTTCTGCTATATAACACTCCAAAAAAAAAAATTTAAAATCAAAATTTTTCATCCTTTTAGGCCAATTTGTATTCTGCTACATATTTTTGGTAAATAAAAAAAAATAAAAAAACTCCCAATAAACGTATTTGATTGGTTTGCGCAAAAGTTATCGCGTCTACAAACTAGGGGGGAAGATTTATGTCATTTTTATTTATTTATTTTTTTGTACTAGTAATGGCGGTGATCAGACTGCAACATTGCAGCAGACAGATCGGACCCCTAACTGACATTTTTGACACTTTTGGGGAGGACCAGTGACATTACAACAGTAATCAGTGCTAAAAAAATATGCACTGTTACTGTAATAATGACACTGGCAGGGAAGGGGTTAACACCAGGGGCAGACAAAGGGTTAAGTATGAGCCTAGGGGGTGTTTTCTAACTTTAGGGGGGAGGAGCTTGTGGAATCACTAACCCTAAATAGGAGGATCACAGGCGCTCTGTGTTCATTCCAGAGAGAACAACAGTCTGTTGTGTTTACAATATCAGACCGTCGTCCTCTCTCCAGGGGATGCGATCATGGGTGCCCGGCTGCAATTACGGCTTCCCCGCTGTGGCGCCCCCATTAGGTACTAACTGTCACTATGAGAGAAAGACAGATACTTAATGGTTTGGATTGCTTCAAGTGGGATAGTAATATTTGTCAGCAATATCTCTCCTGAAGTTTGAGGATTTGGTCCCACTTTACACTGTGAGACCTATAGCCTGTTGCCATGAAGTCTGTGACTCCTAAATGGTCAGAGCATTGCTTGATGTGTATTCCATGTATTTCAATGAAGGATACGCACAGACTGTCATTGCAGTCATTGCAGTCTTGTCCTATTGTCTGTTTTGAGATGGAATGTATATTGTGTTAAAGTCTACCTGTCCCATTGTTAAATGTTAAATGTTAATGACCTCACATTGTTCTGTCCAGATGGCTATATAATTAGTTCAGGTTAATTCTGTTTCTGTATACAATTCCATCTGATAAATGATAATGTAATCAGGGGCCCTGACCTGGTCAGTAGGGGGGGGGGGGAATGTGTATGTCCCTGTGTTGTATATAAATTCTGTGTGACTGTTCAATAAAGAGTTCTACTTCACCCTCAATCTAGAGTCCTGTCTCTTATTGGGGGAATCTGCTACAAGGGATTGCTATGCTCTTCATACTCCCTTGAATAATCACTAAGTTCTTGTAAGAGCTTGTTCCTGTTCCACTCTCTGGGAAAAGAAAGGTTCACCCACTGGAACCTGGAGCCTTGTCGTAGGTCCAGGGTGCGTAGGAGACAATGAGACCCCAACCAAGCTGCAGTGGTTCGTGGGGTCAGCGGTGGTTATGGTGTCTGGTGGAGTGCTTGGAGCCCTTGGGAAGCATCCGGCAATGGAGGTACCCAGTCGGGGTGCCGGTTGATCCGTTACAGTGCCATTCAGAATAAACATACACAGCATATCAGTGAGCATTAAAACGGGAGTTTAAACAGTAAATCTACCTTTGTTGAGAAAAAAAACAATTTGGCTGATCAATATACAGGGATCTTAGAAACCTTTTAGCAGATACCTATCTGCTGCTAGAAAATAGAAATAGTTGTTTGCTTCACCATGTCCTGATTCTTAAATTCTGGTTCATTATAAGCACCTGGTGCACTTTCGATGTTCTATTGAGAAAATTGGCTGTGTTTGCATCTTTTTAGAAGTGTTTAACCCAGAGGGAAATATCTCACTATAAATGAGATCCCCATTCCAGGGTGTGCCTAAATGTATATCTTAGTGCAGACTTCTGGGCGAAGCAGTGAGTCAGTCACACATTGTTAATGTCATTCCTGGAGGTATTCTGCACACCGAATGTACAAAACCGTTAATAGTTATAATATCTTTATAACCTGTTCGGTCACAATTGATACTTTTTTATTTTTATAAATTCTACACAAAGCCCTTGAGTGGGTGGCTCTGCTGAGCTTCCAGGTGCATTCAAAGTGACAACTCCCAAGGTCAAAGCTGCTGGCTTTGAAGTGGAAAGTCCCAGCTGGAAACCCAACACCGGTCATTAGAGGACTGCAGGGGACTAGTTCTGTCCAGGAAACAAAAACATTTACTGAAAATATTTCGTTTTTTCCTGGTTTCTTAGCTTAGGTATTTGAATGCAGAATGTAAGAAACAACTGAATAGATAGATAGATAGATAGATAGATAGATAGATAGATAGATAGATAGATAGATAGATAGATAGATAGATAGATAGATAGATAGATAGATAGATAGATAGATAGATAGATAGATAGATAGATAGATAGATAGATAGATAGATAGATAGATAGATAGACCTTAATTGCCATCCATTTACATCCTCCCATGCATGAGCAGCCAATGATAGCTGATCACATGATGTTAACAGCAGCCGGCAATCAGATTTTTTTTTTCTCCTCACACTGAAGCGCGAGAAGAAAAAAAAGCCGATCGCCAGCTGCTGTCAGAGGGACACCAGTCCCGAAGAGGAAGAGCAACTGTGCCCACCAGTGCCACCTAGCAATGCCACCTATCAGTGCAGGTCAGTGCCACCTACCAGTGCCCACCAGTGCCACCAATCAATGCTCACCAGTGCCGCCTATCAGTGCCAATCAGTGCCCCATCATCAGTGCTGCCTATCAGTGTCACCTACCAGTGCCCATCAGTGCCACCTATAAGTGCCCATCATTGCCACCTATTAAAGCCCATCAGTGCCCATGAGAGACACCTATCAATGCCACCTATCAGTGCCACATATTAGTGCCCTTAAGTGCCACCTACCAGTGCCTTTTACTGCCACCCATCAGTGCCTATCAGTGCCACCGATCAGTGCCACCTATCAGTGCTGTCTTATCAGTGCCCATCAGTCCCGCTTATCATTGCCCATCAGTGTTGCCTATCAGTGCCTATCAGTGCCCGCCAGTACAGCCTATCAGTGCCTATCAGGGACGCCTACAAGTTCAGGGCAGTGCCACCTACCAGTGCCCACCAGTGCCACCTATCAGTGCCAATCAGAGCCCCATCATCAGTGCTGCCTATCAGTGTCACCTACCAGTGCCTATCATTGCCACCTATCAGTGCCCATCATTGCCACCTATTAGTGCCCATGAGTGCCACCTATCAGTGCCACCTATCAGTGCCCCATATTAGTGCCTTTCAGTGCCACCTACCAGTGCCTTTCAGTGCTGCCCATCAGTGCCATCCATCATTGCCACCTATCAGTGCCACCTTATCAGTGCCACCTTATCAGTGCCCATCAGCGCCGCCTTATCAGTGCCCAACAGGGCAGCCTATCAGTGCCCATCAGTGCCGCCTCATCAGCGCACTTCAATGAAGGAGAAAAATTACCTGTTTTCTTGATTTGATTTGATTGTTTTGTTTGATTATAATCTGAATGTCTTTGTTATGTCTATGGCACTGTTATCATATTGATCTATATATGGTTGTATTGACCTAAATTTTATTTTTGTATGACTTTCTAATAAAAATATTTTGTAAACAAAAGAAAAATTACCTGTTTGCAAAATTTTATAACAAACTATAAAAATAGTTTATTTGTTTTTTTGTGTTTTTTGTTCAGCAAAAAATAAAAAATCCCAGTAGTGATTAAATACCACCAAAAGAAAGCTCTATCTGTTTGAAAAAAATGATGCACATTTCATTTGGGTACAGTGTTGCATGACTGCGCAATTGTCATTCAAAGTGTTTCAAAGCGGTGAATTGGCTTAGGCAGGAAGGGGGTTTAAGTGCCCGCTAGGCAAGTGGTTAAAGATAAATAGAGATAGATATCTAAGGAACATTGAAAGCATATTTTAACAAAAAATAAACAAACATTTTTTTATACCTATGAAAATATGTTTAAGAAATATTTAAAAATTCTGATTTTTTTTTTAATATAGTAACATTGCAAAAAGAAAAAAAAAAATACAAAATTAATGTGTTAAAAATGTAATTGTACTTTATTTTCCTAAATCAGCTAACTTCACTTAAATTTTTTTTAAATTATTAATAATAATAAACATAATAATAATAATAATACTGTGACCATTGCATTCCCAGGATTCCTCTCATATTTTTAAAAACCCCCTTTCTTTCTAGTTCTTTCTCCAACCCACTTCCCTTTACTCATTTGAAACATCCCTCTTTCCCTTCATTTATATCCTCTATTGCCCGGGTCCTCAATAGGCGGACACCGGGCCGCGTCCGGACCCAGACGCGCTTAGCTCTGGACCGCGGCGGTCTGTCTGTCCTGAAGCTGCTGCCTATTCCTTTTATCACTGGTTGCTAGATCACCGGCTGCCCGGCGTCTAACAACCAGTGATATCACAAGCCCGTTGCCCAGCATTCACAGTGGAGGAGGAACTTATTCCTCCTCGCGCCTAAGCACCGCCCCCCCCCGCGCTGCATTCTGGGAGTTGTAGTCTGTGGACACTGAGCTGAGGGAAGCCGGTGTTCTATCAGAAAACCATACCCCTACCTACGTCATTTCCGGAGCGGGTTCATCATGCACCAGCTGTAGCCGCGTCACACGTCCTACTGCGCATGCGCAGAATAGGTAGGGAATTTTGATAACATCATAAGGGGTGAGGCAAAAGTCCTACTGCGCATGAGCAGGCGCATGCGCACCAACGGATCAAGCAGACGAGCCGACAATGGGACAATCCTATTCCCTACCCACACGCGCACTCCCACTGTCTCATTGTCGGGTCGGCGCAGTGTGGGCATGGGGATTAGATTGTTGGCTCGGTGCAGTGTCGGCTCGGTGCAGTGTCGGGTAAGCGCAGTGTGTGCCATGGAGAGCAGATGAATGTTTGTTATAAGAGATCACGCTGCCCGACCCGTTGGTGCGCATGCGCCGGCGCATGCACACTAGTACTTTTGCCTGACCCCTTACGATGTTATCAAAATTCCCTACCTATTTTGCGCATGCCCAATAGGACGTGTGACGCGGCTACAAGCTGCTGCATGACGAATCCACAGCCGATCTCAGCCGGAAATTACGTAGGTAGGGAAATCTGACGGGGTAGGGAAATCTGGGCTTCGGCGGCAGGTGGTGAAGAGACATCTGCTCGGCGGCGAGGTGCATGGACGTCTGAGCGCTCAGCTCTTTGCCAAGCAACCAGACTGGGACCTACCACAGCGAAGAGGGTAACTCCAAACTCACATTCCGACCATCCCCGTCCGATCCTGCCACCTAAGAGGAAGGAGGCAGGGGCGTAACTACAGGGGTTGCAGGGGTTGCGGTCGCAACCGGGCCCCATGCTCCAGGGGGCCCTGTGCGGCTCCCCTGTACACCTGGATAGGAGGGGCAGCAGGGGCCGCATGTAGAGAAATCACTGCCCTCCTTTTTCCTCCTGTAGCTGCAGGGGGAAAATGGAGGAGATTGGTTCCTCTGTATGCTGCCCCGCCCCTCCTCCTATCCATCCAGTTCACTTGTGTTCTGCTGTCTCTGGGCCCCTGTGTGCTCCCCTGGTCCCCCCCCCTACTGTGCTTCCCCCCCTACTGAGCTTCCCCCCCCCACTGTGCTGCCCCCCCCTACTGTGCTCCCTACCCTCTCCTGCCGGCTGCTGCAGGGGATGTGTCATAATAGAGAACCAGGAAGGGGTCGGTAAATAGGTAATTTACCAGCCAGCTCCTTCCTTTTCTCAATGGACAGAGTCATAGTCAGTGACATTGTAAAAAAAATAAAATAAAATGATAAAAAATAATACAATTAAAATACCAAAAAAATAAAAACAACTGACACCAGTGAGTGAACTTCCAGGATCGTAAAGGTCACACTTGCAACCGGGCCCTGGCATTCCGCCACTGTGGGGAGGCCCCAACATCGCAGGAAGGGGGCCCACTGCAGAACTTGTGAAAGGGTCCCGCAATGAGAGTAAAGGGCCCCAGGATCAGTGGGAAGAGTCCCAGGCTTGAAGGGAAGGGCCCCGGCCAGGGGTCCAGGGGGCCCTTCATGGTTTCTTGCACCGGGGCCCTGAAGGTTCTAGTTACGCCTCTGGAAGGAGGTGTCTCTTCGCTACAGCAACTGGGAAGACGAGTAAGTGTGGGAATGCTTGCATGTAAAATAAATCTATAATTTTAACTATACAGAACTACAGAAATGTTTTTAAAAAGATTAATATATTTCACCTGCATAGCCACTGAAAATATGCAACAAAAAATAGTTTGTACTACTGTAAACCATAAAAATGAAGTCTCACTGCATTTTTAAAGAAGTATTTTCATATAATATAATGAAAATAATTATTTAAAAATGCAGTGAGACTTCATTTTTATGGTTTACAGTAGTACAAAATATTTTTTTGCTGTATATTTTCAGTGGCTATGCAGGTGAAATATATTAATCTTTTTAAAAACATTTCTGTAGTTCTGTATAGTTAAAATTATAGATTTATTTTACATGAACATATATATTTGTTTTCCATCATTGCCAGCACAATGGCTGAAATTATAAATCAGGCTGACGGGAAGAATAGCTAAAAGACACAAAATTCTTTTTGCAGTCTCTCCCATCTATGGATCAAACAGTGTCATATTTCACATATTGGTTGTGTATTTGTTAGGTCATTTTTTTTGTGTATAGTTCAAAAGATTTGGGGAATGCCTTTTTTTGTTGTTGGAGTTCTGTATTTGGAATTTGACGGACACTTTTCCAGACCTCGGACTGAATGGAAAATTGGTGAGTGGACCTTTCAAGTTTACATTTGAGTACCCCTGCTCTTTTGTATATGCAGTTGATACATTCCTACTATGACTATGTACCAAGAAATTCTGAGACGCTGTCTGTCAAACACTTGCTTTAATTTTCTAGTACCCTAAAAAATGATTGAATAGAAAAATATTTGAACTAATAATAATATTAACAATGTTATTTAGATATTACAAATATATATATATATATATATATATATATATATATATATATATAGAAAAGATAATAATGTATATATATATATGTGTGTGTATATGTGTATATATATATATATATTTGTAATATCTAAATATATAAAAAAAATACAAAAATAATTAAAATCGAAGTTATATATATAGTATTTTATGAAAAAAGATAATAATAATAATTATATATATATATATATATATATATATATATATATATATATATATATATATATATATATATATATATATTATTATTATTATTAATGTTATAAAAATAAAATTTTCACTTTTTCAGGAGACAAACACATTTAAGTAAAAAGAATAGAGGAAATAAGGAAACATCCAAAGGCTTTTTTTTTTTTTGCACCTTAAAAAAAAAAAGAACAACTTGCACTTTTTGTGCACACAACACATTTAACTACAATATATATATTGAGAAGATAATTATATATATATATATATATATATATATATATATATATATATATATATATATATATATATATATATTTGTAATATCTAAATATATAAAAAATAATACAAAAATAATTTATATCTAAGATATATATATATATATATAGTATTTTATGAAAAAATAATAATAATAATTATATATATATATATATATATATATATATATATATATATATATATATATATATATATATATAATTATTATTAATATTAGAATTATAAAAAATAAAAGTTCCACAAACAAATTTAAGTAAAAATAATAAAGCAAATAAGGAAACATCCAAAGGTTTTTTTTTTTTTTTTTTTTTGCACCTTAAAAAAAAACACATTTAACTAAGTATTTACAAAAAAAAAAAAAGAATGTAAACAGAGTAACAGAAAATAAGAAAATGATAAACAAATCATAACAATGTAATCTGCACCTTGAAAAATAAGCTACATTTGTTATTCATGAAGTGTAAAAATGTTTCATTATTCAAGCAGGTAAACAACAAAATAATGAAAGTTGAAAGAGTTAGGCCCCTTTCACACATGCTGTCCGTTTTTCCGTTTTTCATCCAACCGTTGACGGATGAAAAAAGGACATCAATGTATCTCTATGTAAAAACGGATGACAATGGATGATCATCAGTTAACATCCGTTTTCATCCACTTCTGTCAACGTCCGTTTTTTTGAACGGATGAATGCCCTATTTTTCATCCGTCAAAAAAACGGATCGGATGAAAAACGGATGACAACGGATGAAAAACGGACGACAACGGATGAAAAACAGATAACTGATGAAAAACGGATGAAAAACGGATAACAACTGACGAAAAACGGATGACAGCTGACGAAAAACGGATGAAAAACTGACGAAAAACGGATGAAAAATGGATGGAAAACTGATACATTTTGACGTGACTGAACTGATGAACTGAACGGACCGTATGTGTGAAAGGGGCCTAAAGAAAATAAAGAAAACATCAAGACAGTTTAATTTACACCTTAAAAAAAATATCAATGTGTGCCCACTCAAGCAGGTAAAAAACACAAAAAAAGAAAAAAAAAGTAATACAAGGAATTAAAAAAAAAAAAAAAAAAAAAACTCAAGGCAATTTAATCCCTAAAAAATTAATAATCCGCTATGAAACAGGAAACAAATAATATGTTCATACATTATTATATTCATTTTGACCAAGAGCAAGTTTATAAGACGTCAGTGCGATTGCCTGGTGATGGAATCAAACACTCCACAGCCTGCAATCTTCTCTTTTATGTGTTCGGTTTCTCTGACACTAACATACGCTGTCTGTCACGTGTTAATAAATTATTCTCTGCTTTTGTTCTGTGTCAGTTTTGTAAAACTGTCTGTTTGTTGCCATTGTGTATTTTCAGGATCCTGGTATACTGTACCTCGCCTCTGTTTTATTTTTTTCTGCAGGTTAGCTAGTTAGTGTAAATAAGTAGGAATATATGGAGCAAAGTGCAGTGCAAACTAGTGATCGACCGATATTATTTTTTTATTGCTGATACCGATACCGATATTTTGGTCATCGCGTATCAGTATCGGCCGATATCTGCCGATATTTTCGGACATTTAAAAAACATTTTTATTTTTTTTTACAGGTACTCTTGTGGAGGGATCTGGGGGTCTAAAAGACCCCAAACCCCTCCTCTGCACTTAGAAGCATTCAAAACGCCAAGTTTGGCTGTTTTGAATGCTGTATTTTTTTTTAATTTGTCGCCGCCAGTACCCGGAAGTGATGTCATGACATCACTTCCAGGTTTTTACATGGAGACCCGAATGTGACTTTGATCGAGTCTTCGGCGGCCGTGTAGGCTTGTTCAGACCCGGTGGAACAGGAGACCCGGGCGAGCCCCGGAAGCGGCAGGAGGGGGGGGGGGGACGTCCCCTCCCGCCCCTTCCGCCCCTCCCGCTTCTTGTAATGACAGCCGAGTGGCTTCTCAGCCGCATCGATTGTCATTACAAGACAGCCAACCATCGGCTATGGACACCGGTACCGGGGTGATGCCTCTAGCTGCAGGCATCACTCTGGTACAGCACTTTCCCGAAATATCGGTAATATCGGTAACCTCAGGGGCCGACTCCGATATATCGGGGAAAGTGCATATCGGCCCCCGATATATCGGTGTTGCCGATAATTGGTCGATCCCTGGTGCAAACTAACGAGAATGTAATGAGTTCAGCATTTCAGTCCAGTTTGAGTTTCCCGGCAAACTCTTGCTGGCCTCAGGACACTTTTATAATAAATATGAAATTTTACTACACTCAGATTGTGCCCCCTCCTGTCCATTATCTCTAGCTGATAAGTGTGCTGGGAAATGTTTTGTTTGTTTGGAATGTGCAAAGCCCATTTATGTGCACCTTATGGCAAAGGCTAGTTATAGGTTGGGGTTGTTGCCATTTTTTGTATAGCTTGCTCGCTGGATTTGGCGTGGGGACACATTGGATGCATTCAGCTGCCATTAAGCTCTTACTGGGCCTCAGGGCCGGGACAAGGGGTGGGCAGAAGGGACGGTTGCCATGGGCGCAATGGTTTATTGCAGAGATGGGGGGGGGGCGCCTTGACCCTAACTCTAAGGGAGGGGGGGGCGCAGTTTGGCATCCTTGCCCTGGGCGCTGGATGACCCTGTCGCAGCACTGCTGGTCTTCTAATGTGTCCCTTTAAGGAGGAGTGGGCTCCCATCAGGCATACCTATCCACTGCTATACACTCACCGCCCACTTTATTAAGTACGCCTGTTCAATTGCTTGGAAACACAAACTACTAAACAGCGAATCACATGGCAGCAACTCAATGCATTTAGGAATCTAGACGTGGTGAAGACGACTTGCTGAAGTTCAAACCGAGCATCAGAATGGGGAAGAAAGGGGATTTAAGTGACTTTGAACATGGCATGGTTGTTAGTGCCAGGCAGGCTGCTATGAGTATTTCTGGGATTTTCACACACAACCATCTCTCGGGATTACAGAGGATGGTGGGAAAAAGAGAAAATATCCAGTGAGCGGCAGTTGTGTGGAGGAAAATGCCTTGCTGAGGTCAGAGGAGAATGGGAAGACTGGTTCTAGATGATAGAAAGGCAACAGAAACTCAAATACCCACTCGTTACACCCAAGGTGTGCAGAATACCATCTCTGATCACACAACACATCCACCCTTGAGGCAGAGGGGCTACAGCAGCAGAAGACCACACCGGTTGCCGCTCCTGTCAGCTAAGAACAGAAAACTGAAGCTACAATTGGCACAGGATCACCAAAATTGGACAATAGAAGAGTGGAAAAATATTTCCTGGTCTGATAAGTCTCAATTTCGGTTGTGACATTCAGATGGTAGGGTCAGAATTTGGCGCACGGATCCATCCTGCCTTGTATCACCGGTTCAGGCTGGTAGCGGTGGTGTAATGGTGTGGGGGTGAAGGGGGGGTAACGGTTTAGGCTGGTGGTGTAATGGTGTGGGGGATAATTTCTTGGCACACTTTGGGCCCCTTATTACCAATTGAGCATTGTTGCTGACCATGTCCATCCTTTTATGACTACAGTGTCCCCATCTTCTGATGGCTCCTTCCAGCAGGATAATGCACCATGTCAGAATTTGCAGAATTGTTTTCATTCAGGGGTTTCCAGCATGAACGGCCTGTTTAATGTCATGCCACAGCATCTCAACTGGATTTAAGTGCGGACTTTGAGTAGGCCACTCCAAAACATCAATTTAGTTGTTTTTTTTTGAGTCATTCAGAGGTGGACTTGCTGGTGTGTTTTGGTTCATTGTCCTGCTGCATTACCCAAGTGCGCTTGAGCTTGAGGTCAGGAACTGATTGCGGGACAAGATTCTCCTTCAGGATTTTCTAGTAGAACGCAGAATTCTTGGTTCCATCAATGATGGCGAGTCCTCCAGGTCATCCAGGTACTGAAGCTGTAAAGCAGCCACAGTCCACCACACTACCACCACCATGTGTGACAGCTGGTATGCTGTTCTTTTTATGAAATGCTGTGTTAGTTTGTCTCCAGATGTAACAGGACGCGCACCTTCCAAAAAGTTCAACTTTTGTCCCATCAGTCCACAGAATATTTGCCCAAAAGTCTTGGGGATAATCAAGATGTTTTTTTGGAAAATGTGAGACGAGCCTTTGTGTTCTTATGGTTCAGCAGTGGCTTTGGGCTTGGAACTCTCCCATGAAGGCCATTTTTGCCCAGTCTCTTTCTTATTGTTGAATCATGAAAATTGACCTTACCTGAGGCAAGTGAGGCCTACAGTTCTTTAGATCAGTGTTTTTCAACCTTTTTTGTGCAAAGGCACACTTTTTTCATGAAAAAATCACGAGGCACACCACCATTAGAAAATGTTAAAAAAATTTAACTCTGTGCCTATATTGACTATATATAAAGTAATTCTCTTGAATAGGAATCAAATAAACACAAAGAAATTATTTTATAATTACTTTATTATGAATGCGTAGTGGTGGGGACAAGGTGCCTTCCAAGGGGGAGGCTGCGCAGAGAGCATGGGGTGGCAGCATACCCCCTCCTTCTGAATCATACCAGGCCACATCCCTTTTAACACTGCGAGGGTACCTTTCAAAATGAAGCCCCCCCCCCCCTCTTTGTAAGGCAACTTGTTCCCAGGTTGAGGAGACAAAGATGTAATTTCTACATCTTGCTCCCAGAAGGGATCATGTGACTCACGGGCATGTGACGGGGGCCTATTAGAGTGGAAGCCCCTTTATAGTAAAGGTGCCCCCAAATATCTTATCCCCGAAAAACCTCCAAAATTGAATAAACACACACAAATCATGAAAAAGTATTTTGCTAAAAATTCCATAAATAAAAAACAATGTCACCTGCTGTACAGTAAATTCATCATCAATTTCCAACATCAGGGCAGGCAACAATGTAGAGCCAGCCTCAATCCTGAAGACCCAGCACCACACCACAATGTCCTCCTACCTGATAATGTTGCTCAGGCTGCCTGTCACCACCACGACGTGCTGTCTGACACAGTCTTCTTCTTCTCCAGGTTCTGTGACAGTGAGTCCCACACTGCTCACCTGCAGACAGTGCAGTGCGTGCTGAAAGTGGGTGGGGGTGGAGCCAAATTGTAAAAGGCGGGGACTGGGAGGCGGGGGGGCGGCGGCCTGGAGGAGAAGAGGCACAGAAGGGGTGACGTCACTGGTTGCTAGATGCTAAGCGGCCTCTAGCCTAGCAACCAGTGCTCCCCGCAGAGAGAGAGCGCCGCCGCCGCAGCCACAGGACACAGGACAGAGGCAGAGAGAGCAGCGCCGCCGCCGCAGCCACAGGACACGAGCGGATGATAGATGGTCAGTAAGGCATTTCTGTGAACTGCTAAAGCTTCGGATGAAATTGGAATTTTTCCCGCGGCACACCAGGCAATATCTCACAGCACACTAGTGTGCCGCGGCACAGTGGTTGAAAAACACTGCTTTAGATGTTGCTCTAGGTTTTTTTATGACCTCCTGGATGTGTCGCCCTCCTGCTCTTGGAGTAATTTTGATTTGTGGGCCACTTCTGGGAAGATTCACCACTGTTCCACCTTTTCTCCATTTGTGGATAATGGCTCTTACCGTGGTTTGCTGGAGTCCCAAAGCCTTAAAGATGGTTCTGTAACCCTTTCTAGACTGATACATGTCAATTACTTTGTTTCTCATCTTTTTTTAAATTTCTTTAGATCGCGGCATGATGTGTTGATTTTTTTTTTAGATCTTTTAGCGTGCTTCACTTTGTCAGACTGCTTCTATTAAGTGATTTCTTGATTCAACAGGTCTGGCAGTAATCAGGCCTAGGTGTGGCAAGTGAAATTTAACTCAGCTTTCCAAAAAATGTGATTAATCACATTTTAATTCATGATTTATCAAGGGGAGGGGGCAATTCTTTTTCACAAAGGGTCAGGCAGGTTTAAATAGCTTTTTTACCTTAATAAATGAAATCATCATTTTAAAACTGCATTTTGTATTTATTCTGGATATCTTTGTGCAATCTTTAACTTTATTTGATGATATAAATTATTTAAAGCGGTAGTAAACTCTAATGACAAAAAAAAAAAAAAAACCCTGCAAGACAAAGGCATAATAAGCTAGTATGCATCGCATACTAGCTCATTATGAATTACTTACCTTAGAACGAAGCCCGACACGGACCCCCGGACACCGCTGTGGGAGCGGACATGATCCCACGGCGTCTCTTCCGGGTTCCGCGGCTCCGGCGCGGGAGTAATTTTCCGGCAATTCCCGGAAAGGAACTCTGAAGGTCCGCCGGACCTTCAGAGTGCATGCGCCGCACTCGTCAGCGGCTGCATGCACTGCAAATATCTCCTAAACCGTGCCGGTTTAGGAGATATTAATTGTACCTACAGCTAAGCCTTATTATAAGCTCACCTGTAGTTAAAAGTCAAAAAAAGCAGTATACTACCGATTTAAGTGTGACAAATATGCAAAAAAAAAAAAAAAAAAAACCAGGGGGCACATACTTTTTCACAGCACTGTAAATGTTAGATTACTGCGATACATTTTACTTTTTTTGTGTTTACGGACCATAGAAAGTTTCCAAACATTGTTTCTACAGTGATAGATGTTTTCCAATGTCGTATGTTGTTGTATGTTGACCAAAGAGGGATGGGACTGAGGCGTAGGTGTATATAATACATGCGAATCAGCACTTTCCACTCACGACCAAACACTACACTCTCCCAGTGAAAAAAGACTTGTTTCCTGTGATCTGAAGACATAAGACCTCTGGAGTCAATACAAGACATCACATCTACTGGGAAGTGACATGAGTTCCAACTATGAAATGAATAAGCAAGAGGGATATCCTCCCAACCCAGTTTACTCTGCCAGCTATCCTACCTATCCTCCTGGCTCACCAGCTTACCCTCCCAATCCACCAGGCTACTCTTCCAATCCGGTTTATCCTCCTAATCAGGTTCCAACCTATAGCAATGTTCCACCATCGTACTATGGTGGCCAACCTCAGCCTGGAGCCATTGTGACAACTCAACCCAATGTGATGGTCCTTCCTCAGCCGGCTTACAAGGACTACCTTGCCTGGTCTGTTGTGAACCTGATTTTCTGCAACCTCATTCTTGGCATTGTGGCCCTTGTTTTCTCCTCTAAGGTAGGTAGGCATAATGCAAGGAGGCCTTCATTATAAAGCAAACAATTATTTTTTTAAAGAATGTAAATATTACATTTTCCCATGATTATCAATGTAGATAACTATCTTAACATAAGTTTATTTAAAATCATAACCCTGCTTTTTTCCCTGCTATCTGTAGAGATAAGCGAACATGAAAACTTTGTCGCAAATTCCATTGTTAAGGGGGAATTTTGTAGTTTGGTTCTGGCCATTTGCAATTTTTTTTTTTTTCTTGCGCAATGAGCTAGTTTGACATACAGCAGCACCACAGCAATCTGCAAGGGCTCTTCCAGGTAGTTTTAGCAGGGCCACTTTACCGAATGGGCACGCTGGGCAGTTGCCCGGGGTCCCCACTTGCCCAGGGGGCCCCACCTGCCCAGCAACACAGCCCCAGCCACGCATTAGTCCCGACTACCCTGTGCATTCTGCTGCTGAACTTACCAGGTGGCAAGTGCCTGCCAACCCTGCTCTGCTGTCAGGCCACTTGGGCCATGGAGGGGGAGTCCACAACTGCAGGAATGCCTGTCAGCCTCCACGGGAACAGGCACACACAGGACAGTTGAGTCTGACTCCACTCACCGGAGCCAGCCACCAAAGTTGGAAGCTGTCATTAGCCTGGCACTGCTGTACCCATAAATGTTGCTCTATGGATAATTTGCATTTTTTTCTTGTGGGTGATTGTGTAGGCAGGGCCCCAGTGCACTGCATTGCCCGGGGCCCTTTAATGCTCTTAAGATGGCATTGATAATGGCGCATGACTTTTTTTAGGAGATCCTAGACCTGCTTTGGCCAGTGGAAGTATCAGTTACAACAGATTAAATGGCCATAGGAAGGTCTCTTCTTGGAAAATTCCAGCTAAAGTAGATATAGCATGCTAAAAATTGTCCAGTGGCGGAACAGTTTGTGTTACAAAATACAACGAACTTGCACATGTACTGGGAAATACAAAGAGCACAGTGGTAATTTATCAAACGTAAGGTACAGGTTTCATTAGCCGTGTTTATCAAAAAGGGTGTCAAGAACAAATGATACTTACAAAGTAGTAAGTCTAGTAATGTGCATGTAAAAGTCACACTTGGTAGATATCCAGTCCTTTGGGTGTTCCTCATCTGCAATTCTGTGAATATCACTGTAAAATTGGTCAACAGTAATGTGTAGTTGCTCCGTTCATTGAGGTGGTAGCAACATAGCAATACAGAAGGAAGTAGAGAAAAGGACATAGACGAAGAGGAAAAAGAGTGGGTTCAAGGAAAAAAAGGGGGACTAGAGGGACAAAGGAAGAAGTGATAGATATGGAGAGTTCCGTGAGGCCCAACCTTAGCAATGGCCATGTAGCTCTGGGCGGTTGGTTATAGCGAGAGGAAGGAGCTGTCTAGGCACAAGTGCCTGATGTCCAACCATGGGCTCAAAATTCTTAAATATTTCAGTTTGATGGTATAGTTTGTGAGCATTTTTTTTTTTTTGCAGCACCAAACATCATTTTTTTAAAATTAAATAAAAAAATTGGGCCTTCTGTTCATTGTGTTTTTCTTTTCTTTTTTTGGAAGGGGAAGGAATATCTAGATTTATTTATATTTATATTATGGCAATAGGGTGAGGTAGGGTGCTTTGTTGTACAGTAGTTACTACATAGCAAATCATCAGTGAGCAAAAGGGATACTTGCCCAGACAGCTAGCAATTAGCAGTAAAATGCAGTTTCTTAAGTAATTTTAATCTCTCCTGATGCAGTTTGTCAATGCTCCCTATCCCTCTACAAAAGCCTTACACTGACCCAATTGCTGCTCTAACCTTTTTTTAAAATGGGGGGGGGGGGGGGCTGGAAGGGGCTGGCTTATCCAAAACCCCTGTTGTTGGCCCTTATAAGCCTGCTAGCCATGGTTCACAGGTCATGCAGTTCACTTGAGTGGATTTGCAGAAAAATTTGATCTAACCTTTAATTTTGAACCCATGGGTGTCAGGACCTCTGTCACCTGTTGGTGGCACTGTGCTTCCCAGAGTGGGAGGTTGTAGTTCTGGTGTCCACCAGCAGGTGTCTCTAGCATTCAGCAGTTTCTAGTATTTAGCAGGTGTCTTCAGCATCCAGCAGTTTCTAATCCACCAGCAGGTGTCTCCAGCTTCCAGCAGTTTCTAGTAATCAGTCTCCACCTCATGCTGGTTGCTGGGAAGGTATTTAGACTCTCCTCTGCTATTACACTTTGCGTCAGTGTTTTGCTTTGCTGTGCTAAGTCAGATGCTGCTGCTATTTTTTCTGCTCCCGATCTTGCTCTTGCCCTGCACCCTGTACCCTGCTGCTTTATATCTGCTCCTCTTGTTCCTGATCCCAGTCTTGGTTCCTCCTTCTTTGCATTTCCAGTATTCCCTGTGATCTGTGTTCCTCATCTTGTATATATTGTATTATAGTTAGGCATTTTGGTTAAATGGTTGTAGTTCACTTGTATCTTAAGATTTGCTAGATTCACCATCATTGATATCAGTGGGAATAATATTTTTCCATCATTGGTGTAAGTGGGAAGAATAGTGCCTCATTATTGGTGTCAGTGGAAGTAATATTGCCCCATCATTGGTGTCAGTGGGAAGAATAGTGTCCCATCATTGGTATCAGTGGGAGGAATAGTGCCCCTTCATTGGTGTCAGTGGGAGGAATAGTGCCCCATTACTGGTGTCAGTGTGAGGAATAGTGCCCCATCATTGGTGTAAGTGGGAGGAATAGTGCCCCATTACTGGTGTCAGTGGGAGGAATAGTGCCCCATCATTGGTGTCAGTGGGAGGAATATTGCCCCATCATTGGTGTCAGTGGGAGGAATAGTGCCCCATCATTGGTATCAGTGGGAAGAATAGTGCCCCATCATTGGTGTCAGTGGGAGGAATAGTGCCCCATCATTGGTGTCAGTGGGAGGAATAGTGTCCCATCAGTGATGTCAGTGGAAGGAATAGTGCCCCATCATTGGTATCAGTGGGAGGAATAGTGCCCCATCATTGGTGTCAGTGGGAGGAATAGTGCCCCATCATTGGTGTCAGTGGGAGGAATAGTACCCCATCATTGGTATCAGTGGGAAGAATAGTGCCCCATCATTGGTATCAGTGGGAGGAATAGTGCCCCATCATTGGTCATTGGTGTCAGTGGGAGGAATAGTGCCCCATCATTGGTGTCAGTGGGAGGAATAGTACCCCATCATTGGTATCAGTGGGAGGAATAGTGCCCCATCATTGGTGTCAGTGGGAGGAATAGTGCCCCATCATTGGTATCAGTGGGAAGAATAGTGCCCCATCATTGGTGTCAGTGGGAAGAATAGTGCCCCATCATTGGTGTCAGTGGGAGGAATAGTGTCCCATCATTGATGTCAGTGGGAGGAATAGTGCCCCATCATTGGTGTCAGTGGGAGGAATATTGCCCCATCATTGGTGTCAGTGGGAGGAATAGTGCCTTTTGAGAGGACGCCATATGACGTTCATTTAGAAGGATGAATGGCCCGCCCGGCCATCAATCTGTTATAGGTTGTCAATACAAACTTTTTGTATGATAGTCAGTTTCTCCATATATGTTCACATAAAGACTATGACTACAGTTAGTGTTGGTGTGATTAGATAGCAATGAAAACTCTTCTTCTTGTTCAGTTGTTTAGTCATGGTTGACTCTTAGTGACCTCATGAACCATAGCACGCCAGGCTTTTCTGTCCTCCACTGCCTCCGGGAGCTTGCTTAACGTCATGTTCATTGATTCGATGATGCTATCTATCCATCTTGTTTTCTGTCGTCCACTTCTCCTTTTTCCTTCCATGTTTCCCAGCATCAGGGTCTTTTCCAATGAGTCCTCTCTTCGCAGTAGATGGCCAAAGTATTTGGGTTTCAGCTTCAGGATATGTCCTTCCAGTGAATATTCAGGGTTTCCTTCAGGATTGACCGGTTTGATCTTCTTGACGTCCAAGGGACTTTCAAGAGTCTTCTCCAACACAATAGCTCAATAGCATCAATCATTCGGCATACAGCCTTCCTTATGGTCCAACTTTCACAGCCATAGGTTACTACTGGGAATACCAAAGGTTTGACCATACAGCACTTTGTCGGTAGGGTGATGTCTCTGCTTTCTTTAATGTTGTCTAGGTTTGCCATGGCTTTCCTCCTTCTTCTTGAGCACTATGTTTATTATTTTTCTTTTGGAGTTGGGCTTTGAATGTGAGGCTTGGTATGCAATATATGAATTTAATTCCCTCTTTACAGACGCGGGATGCTGTGAGACGCGGAGACTCCATCTCGGCAGGAAGCTATTCCCGAACAGCGTTCAGCTTGAATGTTTCAGCCCTTGTCCTGGGCATAATAGCCCACATCTGTTGGATATCCTGGGTCATCTACTGGTCTGTGTCCAGTCCCTACAAATACAACTACAGCTACTACAATAATGGATACTACGGCTAAGAACTTTGCATTGGATACATGTGTAACTTTTCCTTTTTGCCTAATGATTTTCACTAATAAAAAATAGCTTCTCAATTTTTTATTCTTTTTTTTTTCTTTCATAAGATACTCTGGAAGTCTGGGAGCTACCTATAGGATTGCTGACCAATGAGCATGTGTGGTGAGACCCAGTAACGAAATATGTAGCGCAAACCTAATTGGCCAACCAGTGCTGGGACAAGGTCACTTAGAGCCCCGGGGCGAACATGTCAAACTACGCCCATCACCCCCCCCCCTCCCCAAGATGTATGAGCATTATGTATCAGCAAAAAATCCCCCCCCCCAAAGAAATTGAGCACTAAACTGCATGCTTACCCTAAAAGTATAAATTACCCCCTCCTCCTAGTACCCCTCCAAGCAGAGATCCTTGCCCATCCCCATCAGTTCAAATCCTCTATCTCCCTAAAACCCCCCTCCAAAAAAAAACAAATCACCCCTCCAAATCTTCTACCTCTCAAATTTCCCCTCCGAGCACAAATCCACCCCCCCACTCCAAAGCCCCCCATCCTAGTACATATCCCCTCTTCTAGCACAGACCCCCCCAATTCCCCCCACCCTTGCACAAATATCCCCCAACTATCCCTCCGAGCACAAATCCCACCCACTCCAAAGCCCCCAATCCTAGCACAAATCCCCTCTCCTAGCACAGACCCCTCCCCCCAATTCTCCCCACCCTAGCAAAAATATCCCCCAACCATCCCTCCTAGCACAAATCCCCTCCCCCCTCTACCATATGATCTCTTCTAGCACTAACCCCCCCAAATACCTCCTCCTACCACAAATCCTCCTCCCCATCCCCCCTCTGAACACAAATCCCTACAAAATCATTTACTTCTAGCACCCCCTTGCCAATCCCCCCCTAGCACAAATAACCCCCAATCATCCTTACTGGCACAAATTCCCCCCCCCCCCCTAAAAAAATTATCCTCCTAGCACAAACCACCCCACCTCTACCATATGACCTATTCTGGCACCCCCCCCAAATCCCTCCTCCTAGCACAAATCCTCCTTCCAATCCCCCTCTCAACACAAATCCCCACCAAATCATTACTTCTAGCACCCCCTGCCAATTTCCCCCTCCTATCACAAATACCCCCCCCCCCCTCAATCATCCCAACTGGCACAAATCCCCCCCCCCCAAAAAATTCCCCTCCTAGCACAAACCACCCCCCCTCTATCATATGACCTATTCTAGCGCCCCCCCCCCCCCAAATCCTTCCTTCCAGCACAAATCCTCCTCCAAATCCCCACCAAATTATTATTTCTAGCACCCCCGCCAATTTTCCTCTCCTAGCACCAATACCCCCCAATCATCCTTACTCACACAAATTTCCCCTCCCCCTCAAAAAAATTCACCTCCTAGCACAAATTCACCCCCCCCCTCTACCATATGACCTATTCTAGCACCCCCCTCCCCAAATCTCTCCTCCTAGCACAAATCCTCCTCCCAATCCCTCCTCCCAACACAAATCCCCGCTAAATCATCACTTCTAGCACCCCCCCCCTCCAAATTTCCCACCTAAAACAATTCTTACCCCCTATTGTCCCCCACATTCCCCCTCCTAGCACAAATCTCCACACCTTATACCCTTGTGGCACCCCCCACCTACCCTAATAAATCTATCAACTATTTTAAGACCAGGCCTTTTCTGACACTTTTTGTTTACAAGTAAAAATGTGTATTTTATGCTAGAAAATTACTAAGAACCCCCAAAAATTACATACACTGTATGCATATATATATGTGTGTATACATATATATATATATATATATATATATATATATATATATATATATATATATATATATATTGTCATTTTAGCAGAGGCCCTAGAGAATGAAATGGTGGTCATTGCAATTTTTTATGTCACACTGCATTTGCGCAGTGATTTTTCGAATGCAACTGTTTTTTGGGAAACAATACACTTTAATGAATTTTAATGCAAAAAAAAAAACACAATATAGTATAACCCAATTTTTGGTAAGTTATAAAGGATGATATTTTGCTGAATAAACAGATACCTAACATAGCATGCTTTAAAATTGCGCACGCTTGTGGAATTATTGTAAATTATGGTACCTAAATCTTCATAGGCGACACTTTAAACATTTTTACAGGTTACCCCTTTAGAGTTACAGAGCGGTCTAGTGAAGAATCATTGCTCTTACTATATTGTTCACGGCCATACCTCACATGTGTGGTGCAAACACTGTTTACATATGCGTGCGCGACCTACGTATGCGTTCGCCTCTGCGAGTGAGCAAGGGGGGACCGGGGCGCTTTACATTTTTTATTGTCATTATTATTATTTATTTTATTTTAAAAAAATATTTTTTACACTGTCTTTTTAATTTTTTTGTGTAAACATCCCTTGTGATAGCAATAAAGCATGACAGGTCTTCTTTATTAAGACATCTGGGGACCACATATCTCTCTTCACCATTTAAAAAAAAAAAAGAAAAAACATTGATCTCATGCTTTAAAAAAAAAAAAAAAAGACTCTGTTTACATTTGCCCTAACTGGAAGTGACAAAAGCTCACTGCTTCTGGTATCCTAGACCATTGGTCCCCAAACTGGGACCATTGAAACACCTTTCCCCCACGGATACACTTTCCGATGCAGTTTTAACCACTTATACTGCGGCAGATTGGCTCTGTCCTGCGAAACAACATAACTGCTTTGCGAGAGTGCAAGTGGGGGCGCGCGCCTGCGCCCATTCGCCAAAAGGGGAGCCAATCAGCGCTCCCAGTGAAGTCAGAACAACGGTCTGCCGTTGTAAACACGGCAGACCGCTGTTCTGTCAGTAATGAACAAAGGAATCCTGTGTTCCTCCTATTTAGGAATTCAGATCTCTGTGTTCATACAGCAAGCCCCCCAACAGTTAGAAAGCACCCCCATGGGACACGTTTAACCCTTTGATCCTCCCTGGTGTTAACCCCTTCCCTGCCAGTGTCATTATTACAGTAACAGTGCATATTTTTATAACTGATTACTGTAGTAATGTCACTGGTCCCCCCCAAAAGTGTCAAAAATGTCAGTTAGGGGTCCGATCTGTCCGCCGCAATGTTGCAGTCCCACTAAAAATCGCAGATCGCCGCCATTACTAGTAAAAAAAATGAAATAAATAAAAATGACATAAATCTTTCCCCTAGTTTGTAGATAACTTTTGCGCAAACCAATCAATATACACTTATTGGCATTTTTTTTTTTTTTTAAAAATATGTAGCAGAATACAAATTGGCCTAAAATGATGAAAAAAATTGATTTGCAGAGGTTGAAGGGGTGGGGGGTCAGCCTGTCAGTGCTTAGACCATACGCTGCACACTGCATCAAATTGTGAGGGGTGTACTCACTTTTGTGAGATACTGTACACAGAGCCACAAATTGGTCTTTGGCACCGGATCAAAAAGTTTTTCACATTTAAGTTTAGGGATGGAGGCACATGACCCTACAGTGTTATGGCTTCATTTAAAGTCCCCCAAAAAAAAAAACCTTGCTTCTACTTACCCATATTTTGTCATTGGTACATGTTGGGGGGAAATTTACTAAAACAGTAAAACAGTGTCCAATCAGCTTCTAACTTTAGCTTGTTCAATTAAGCTTTGAAATTAATAATTTCCGAGTGCTAGCTTGCTTTCTTGGTGTGATTGTGATAATTGCGCACATTGATATCTCTTATTTTATGCATGGTGCGACCCCTTGTGGGCATAATTGCTTGTTGCATGCCGTGGCTTCTTCTCTTACTACTTAAAGCAGTGGAGTCAAAGCACTTATGGGTTTAACAAATTTTTTTATTAATTCTAATTTAAAGGGGCATGACAGGTTGTGTGTCCTATACCTTCATACTTTTGCTAATAGGTGTCCCTCATTCCCATCTCAGAAAGTTGGGAGCTATGGCATTATGTGCCCTGCAGACCCCCCTGCTCTGTGCCCTCCAGACCTCCCTGTACCATGCCCTCCAGACCCCCCTGCACTGTGCTCTCCAGACCCCCAATACCATGTTCTCAAGAATCCCCTTTGCCCTCCAGACCCCCCTGCGCTGTGCCCTCCAGAACTCCCTGTACCATGCGCTCTAGACCACCCTGCGCTATGCCCTCCAGACCCCTGTACCATGTCCTTCAGACCCCCCTGTACCCGAATCTCCTGACCCCTCTATACTGTGCATTCCTGACCCCCATGTACCATGCCCTTCAGTCTCCCCTGCGCTGTGCCCTCCACACCTCCCTGTACCATGCCCCTCAGACCCCCCATGCTATACACCCAGACCCCTGTACAATGTCCTCCTGACCCCCCTGTACCAGGCTCTCCTGACCCATCTGTACTGTGCCTTCCTGACCCCCCTGTACCATGCCCTCTAGACCTCCCTATACCATGCCCTCCAGACCCCTCTGCACTGTGCCCTCCAGACCCCTGTACCATGCCCTCCAGACCTCCCTGTACCAGACCCTCCTAACCCCTCTATTCTGTGCCATTCCAACCCCCTGTACCTTGCCTTCCAGACCTCCCTGCGCTGTGCCCTCTAGACCCCTATGCACCATGCCCTCCAGACCCCCTACGCTGTGCTCTCCTGCTTCCCCTTTTACATTGCCCTGCTGACTCCCTGTCCTTTTCCCAGCGAACCTGCTGAGCCCTTGAATTGTAGACACCTTGTTCTCTGCCTTGCTAGTTTCTCTCCTTATCACCCCTGTCATCTTCCCCATTGATCTCTGTAAACTGCCCTACATCTTACTGACCTCTGTACACTGCTGTGACTACTACTGACCTCTGTACACTGCCCTACATCCTACTGACCTCGGTACACTGCGCTACATACTTCTGACCTCTGTACACTGCCCCAATCACTACTGACCTCTGTACACTGCCCTACATCTTACTGACCTCTGTACACTGCCCGACATACTACTGACCTCTGTACACTGCCTTACATCTTACTGACCTCTGTACACTGCCTTACATCTTACTGACCTCTGTACCCTGCCCTACATTTTACTGACCTCTGTGCACTGTCCTACTCACTACTGACCTCTGTACACTGCCCTACATCCTACTGACCTATGTACACTGCCCTGCATACTACTGACCTCTGTACACTGCCCTACTCACTACTGACCTCTGTACACTGCCTTACATCTTACTGACCTCTGTACACTGCCCTACATACTACTGACCCCTGTACACTGCCCTACATACTACTGACCTCTGTACACTGCCCTACTCACTACTGACCTCTGTACACTGCCCTACATACTACTGACCTCTGTACACTGCCTTACATCTTACTGACCTCTGTACACTGCCCTACATCTTACTGACCTTGGTACACTGCCCTACATACTACTGACCTCTGTACACTGCCCTACTCACTACTGACCTCTGTACACTGCCCTACATACTACTGACCTCTGTACACTGCCCTACTCACTACTGACCTCTGTACACTGCCCTACTCACTACTGACCTCTGTACACTGCCCTACATCTTACTGACCTCTGTGCACTGCCCCACTCACTACTGACTCCTGTACACTGCCCTACATCTTACTGACCCCTGTACACTGCCCTACATCTTACTGACCTCTGTACACTGCCCTACATCTTACTGACCTCTGTACACTGCCCTACATCCTACTGACCTCTGTGCACTGCACTGGCTACTACTGACCTCTGTACACTGCCCTACATCCTACTGACCTCTGTACACTGCCCTACATCTTACTGACCTCTGTACACTGCCCTACATACTACTGACCTCTGTACACTGCCCTACTCTCTACTGACCTCTGTAAACTGCCCTACTCACTAGTGACCTCTGTACACTGCCTTACATCCTAATGACCTCTGTACACTGCCCTCCCTACTACTGACCTCTGTACACTGCCCTACATCCTACTGACCTCTGTACACTGTCCTACATCTTACTGACCTCGGTACACTGCCCTCCCTACTTCTGACCTCTGTACACTGCCCTCCCTACTATTGACCTCTGTACACTGTCCTACATCCTATTGACCTCTGTACACTGCCCTACATTCTACTGACCTCTGTACACTGTCCTACATCTTACTGACCTCGGTACACTGCCCTCCCTACTACTGACCTCTGTACACTGCACTCCCTACTACTGACCTCTGTACACTGTCCTACATCCTACTGATCTCTGTACACTGCCCTACATTCTACTGACCTCTGGACACTGCCCTATCCACTATTGACTTTTGGGGGCTTTATATGTATTTTTTTTTAAAAAAGTGTATGGCACCCCCGTAATTTTTGCAATCTTCCATGTTGTCATGGTAGATTATCACCTCTTAAAGGTTGGCTACCCCTGCTTTATGGTATACTGGTTATATGCTGTCATCTACATTTTGAACACTAGAGGGACTCATTACTATGTTAGATAGTAACAATGTAATTTTTTATTCTGAAGAAACAGCTGCTTGTTTCTTCCTGTCCATGTGCTGAATGAATGTGAATAGGTGTGATTTTAAAATTATCAATCAGCTGCTGCACTTGCAGGGCTCTTTGGAAACTTCACACTGGACCTCATGCAACTAGGATTCTGTTCCAAAACGAAATTGTGATACTGTAGCGCCTTACTCCTGTGCTCAGAAACAGAGCCGCAGTGTGTAGTGTGATTGTCTCGATTTCATCTGCGACATTCAGATGGTAAGGTCAGAACTTGATGTAAACAACATGAAAGCATGGATCCATCCTGCCTTGTATCAATGGCTCAGGCTGGTGGTGGTGTAATGGTGTGGGGGGTAATGGTTCAGGCTGGTGATGGTGGTGTAATGGTGTGGGAGATATTTTCTTGGCACACTTTGGGCCCCTTAGTACCAATTGAGCATGGTTTAAACATCAGGGCCTACCTGAGTATTGTTGCTGACCATGTCCATCCCTTTATGACTACAGTGTCCCCATCTTCTGATGGCTCCTTCCAGCAGGATAATGCACCATGTCACAAAGCTCCAATCATCTCACCACTGCTTTCTTCAACATGACAATGAGGTCACTGTAGCTCAATGGGCTCCACAGTTACCACATCTCATCCAATAGAGCACCTTTGGGATGTGGTGGAACTGTGATGTGATTGGCACCATGGATATGCAGCCGACAAATCTGCAGCAACTGCGTGATGCAATCATGTCACTATGTACCAAAATCGCTGAGGAATGCTTCCAACACCTTGTTGAATCTATGAGAGCGAAGAATGAAGGCAAAGTGTGGTCCAAACCGGTACTAGCAAGATGTGCCTAATAAAGTTGATGGTGAGTTTAAAAAACTCCCTTTGTGTTGCACTTAAAGAATCATGGGGGGGGGGGGGGGGGGGCTATTTATACATTAAGTTCTCTATTTCATTTTTCTACATAGGTCCTGGTATGACATTGAAAAAAAGCAGGAAATGTTAGTAACTTGTTGCTATGAAACTTAGCTTGCATGCGAACGTGTGTTAGAAGTATTTTGTTTTGGCCTCTTTGTGTGTCTTCTAAAGGAAGATAAGTGAAAAATGTAACTATGACAGGCACTCCACAATGCTGTAACTTTAGCCCATAGTAATTAGAAGGGCTGGGGGGGCATTGAAATGTGAATCTATATAACACGCACCAGCGTGTTACTGAAGACCAGAAGAACTCAGAAACAGCCCACAGATTTGGCACTAAGAAGGTTCAGTCCAGAGAAGGGGGAGAAGACTTTGGCGGAAGGTGGCCAGACAGGTGTAGGGGAACAAGGTTGAGGCAAAAGACAAATCCAAAAGGAGAAGAAGGGGAAAAATGGACTCACAGAATGAAAAAGTGGAAGCACTCCCACCACCTTATCTACCCAAAGTGGCCTTTCCCCAACCATATCCTGGTCCTTCTGGAATGGGTTCAGCCACTCTTCCTGGCCAGCCAAACTACTATCCGAATGTAGCTCCAGGATACCGTCCTGATACGGCTTCAGGATACCCTCCCAACCCGGCTCCAGGATACCCTCCCAATCCGGCTCCAGGATACCCTCCCAATCCAGCTCCAGGATACCCTCCCAACCCAGCTCCAGGATACCCTCCCAATCCAGCTTCAGGATACCCTCTCAATCCAGCTCCAGGATACCCTCCCAATTCAGCCCTGGGGTTCACCAATCCACCAGTCTACCCTTATGGTGCCCCACCTGCACCTCCACAACCGGCAGTGAGTTCAGTTGTTGTGACAACTAGCAGCAACGTGGTGGCTTTACCTCAGCGAGTCTACAAGACCTACCTGGCATGGTCCATCATCAATCTGCTCTTTTTTGACCCTCTCTTCGGAATTGTGGCTGTGGTCTACTCTGTCAAGGTAAAACCTATAGTGATTTGTATTGGTACACAGAAGGCACAAAAATGTATAATTGTCTTATTTGCTGCTCAGTTTTGCAGATCTTGCAGAACTTTTTTGGCCAACCATATGTCCATTTGCGTAGTATTCATTGATCGAAGACAATGGGGTTGATTTAACTGGAGATTTATTAGAACTCAGCTGCACCGGCTTTTGCCCTCTCTAGGTTTAGTAAATCAACCCCGATGTGTGAATTAGTTCTAAATTTTCTCTAAATTCCCTTGCAAAGTGAACAGCCTACTTACCTTTATTAAGTCTTCCATGGTGCGTCCGTTAACCACTTAAGCCCCGGAAGATTTTACCCCCTTCCTGACCATGGCCTATTTTGCGATTCGGCACTGCGTGACTTTAACGGACAATTGAGCAGTCGTGCGACGCTGTACCTAAACGAATTTGATGTCCTTTTTTTCCCACAAACAGAGCTTTCTTTTGGTGGTATTTGATCACCTGTGCGATTTTTTGATCATGCGCTATAAACAAAAAAAGAGCGTCAATTTTGCAAAAATAACAATATTTTTCAGATTTTTTTTATATGAAATTCCCCCCCAAAAAATGTAAAAATCAAAATTTGTAACATTTTCGGCCAATTTGTTTTATGCTACATATGTTTGGTAAAAAAAAAAAATCGCAAAAAGCGTATTTTGATTGGTTTGCGCAAAAGTTATCGCGTTTACTAACAAAGGGAAAGATTTTTGTCATTTTTGTTGTTTTTTTTTTAATGTGTAATGGCGGCGATCTGAGATTTTTTTGCAGTACTGCGACATTGCGGCGGACAGATCGGACCCTTGACTGACATTTTTGACACTTTTGGGGATACCAGTGACATTACTACAGTAATCAGTGCTATAAATATGCACTGTTACTGTAAAATTACACTAGCAGTGAAGGGGTTAACTTTTTTTGAGAGGGAGGGGTTATGTGTGTCCCTAGGGGCGTGATTCTAACTGTGATTGGCTGTGGCTTGAGGTGTAGGAACAGTGATCAACAGTCCTACATAGTAGAACCGTATGATCACCATTCATACACAGGGGAGAATGACAGGCGGCTTGTTTACATCAGCCGCCTGCCTTTCTCCCTCTCCACCGACGATTGCGAGTGACCGGCGGATGATCGGGTCCGCCGGTCACACTAGTGGGGGGATCCGTGACCGTGCGGGATCGCGCCTCCGGCGGCACGCGTTCGCTCCCGAGACCCTCACAGGCTAGTGACGTAGTACTACGTCGTTTTGCCTGTGAGGGGCTGACCGCCGCAGTAAATAGTCGTGCGGCGGTCGGCAAGTGGTTAAAGGTTAACTCCATATTTCTTGTCTCTTTAAATAGTTTGCTTCACAGATGCACCCACTGGAAGCTCTCAATTACCTGTATATAGCCTCAGCTACATGTAGTATACAGCACTGGGTTTGGATAGTGGCATGGCAACTTCCTACACCCCTCCCAAAGCAAAATGTTGTTGGGCTGAGCAGTGCCGGGACAAGGTCAAACCGAACCCCCCCCCCCCAAGATATGTGAGCATTATGTATCAGCAAAAATCCCCCCCCACAAAAACACTGAGCGCTAATCTGCCTTCTCACCCCCTAAGCATAAATTCCCCCTCCCAGTACAAATCCGCCCCCCTGCACAGTACATAGCACAAATTCCCCCCAAATCCCCCCTCCTAGCATTAATATTCTTCCCCCCCTCCTAACACAAATTCCACTAAATCACCACCCCACCTCCCCCAATTTCCCCACGTAGAACAATACTTACCCCCTGCTGCCCTGCAAATTCCCCCTTCCAAGACTAATCCCCAGTCTCCTTATTGCGTCCCCCCTCCTCACATGATAACACAATGCCCAGGGCAGCCACCCCTCCTGCCCACCTCTTGTCCCGGCACCCCCCCCCCCAAGATGTATGAGCATTATAAATCAGCAAAAATTCCCCGCACAAAAAAAACACTAAGCAGTAATCTGCATGCTTACTCCCTAAGCATAAATTCCCCCTCCTCCCAGTACAAACCTGTCCCCCTGCACAGTCCCCCAAATGCCCCCCCCCCCCAAAAAAAAATCCTCTACCCCTAAAATGTCCCCTCCTAGTACACATCTTTCCCCCACCCCTACTTAAAATCTTTCTTTCCAGCAAAAATTCCCCCCAAATTCCCCCCTCCTAGCATGAATATTCTTAACTACCCACCACCCTTCTAACAAAAATCCCTCTAAATAACCACTCCCCCCCCCCCCATTTTCTCACCTAGAACAATACTTACCCCCTGCCGCCTCCCTAATTCCCCCTTCCAGGACTAATCTCTAATCTCGTTATGGCGCGCCCCCCCCCTCCTCACATGATATGACAGTACCCAGGGCAGCCGTCCCTCCTGCCCACCCCTTGTCCCGGCCCATGTGACTGCGATGCATATTAGCACATTATGCATTTACTTTGCAGGAGAAAAAAAAAAAAGAAGAGTTTACTTCCTCTTTAATTTTGCCCTTCAAATTGATTGTATTTTGTCAAAAATGACAAATTTCACCAAAATCTCCGGATTTTCAGAGAAATTAATGCTGGCCATACATTATAAGAAAAATCGGATGGAATTCTATTGTTTCAAATGTTTGGCCGATTTTCTGTTAGTGTATGACGAACGATAATCGGTTTCAAATTTTCAGCCTCGAAAATTCGATTGAAAATTTTGAAATATTTTTATTGAATGAACGAAACTTGTAAGGTTAGTGGCTTTTTTTTGCGCAGGAAAAAACGTTCAATTTTTCGTGCGCAGGTGCAAGAAAACTTTAACCTGAAGTAAACAAATTTGTGATAACGTAACACAAAGATGCAACGATTTTTTTGTCAACACAACCTCAACTACACATTCAGCTAGCAGGACACATAGTACATTCGATCTGTCCAGAAGGAACATACAGCACACCAAGCAGGCATACACGGAAGGGACGGCGAGAGGTCAATTTTAGTTTGTAATTTCCCTTCTAATGTGACCAAATCAAATGATAAACCGGTTAATTTATGTCCATTGAACGTTTATCTTTCGATAGTTTCGATAGTTTCGATTTTTAGCTTTTGTTTTTCGAAATCGCTATCGTTCGATTTTTCGTATAGTGTATGGCCAGCTTAAAACTCTCAATTTTCACTCATCCAAAGTTGTAACATGTTGCTTATTGTATTTTTATTAGATATTGTAACATTGTTTCTGTTGTAGGTATAATGAATATTGTAATATATTCTAATATTGGGGTTTGATTTACCAAAACTGGAGAACTCAAAATCTGGTGTAGCTGTGCATGGGAGCCAATCAGCTTCCAGGTTTTATTGTTGTCACACTCTAATTGCACTGCTTAACCACATCTGGACCGGAAGGATTTACCCCCTTAATGACCAGGCCATTTTTTGCGATACGGCACTGCGTTACTGTAACCCAGGGGTTCTCAAACTTTTTAAACAGGGGGCCAGTTCACGGTCCCTCAGACACTGTTGGGGGCCGGACTATAGTTTGAAAAAAAATATGAATGAATTCAATGCAGAGAGACCAGCGTGCCCCCTTTCAATGCAGAGAGACCAGCGTGCCCCCTTTCAATGCAGAGAGACCAGCGTGCCCCCTTTCAATGCAGAGAGACCAGCGTGCCCCCTTTCAATGCACAGAGACCAGCGTGCCCCCTTTCAATGCACAGAGACCAGCGTGCCATGCCCCCATTCAATGCAGAGAGACCAGTCAGAGCACTTACCTGCAGCGGCGGCGGCGTCTCCTCGAGTCCTCCCGCCTCCTCCTCGGCTAATGGCATGGGTTCGCTTTTCGGCCAATCAGGACCAGCGTGCCCCCTTTCAATGCAGAGTGATCAGCATGCCCCCTTTCAATGCAGAGTGACCATCGTGCCCCCTTTCAATGCTGAGAGACCAGCTTGCCCCCTTTCAATGCAGAGAGACCAGCTTGCCCCCTTTCAATGCAGAGAGACCAGCGTGCCCCCTTTCAATGCAGAGAGACCATCGTGCCCCCTTTCAATGCAGAGAGACCGGCGTGCCGGGCCCCCATTCAATGCAGAGAGACCAGTCAGTGCACTTACCTGCAGCAGCAGCGGCAGCGGCATCTCCTCGAGTCCTCCCGCCTCCTCCTCGGCTAATGGCATGGGTTCGCTTTTCGGCCAATCAGGAAGATTGGCCAGGAGGAGGATCCGTGTGACATAGCGAATTTTCATTCGCTATTGTCACACAAATAGGTGGGCTAGGGCGCAGTGCTCTGCAAAATGGGTCCACCCTTTTCTGAAGCCTATTAGAGCCTCTGGCTCTAATTAGGTGATTCAGGAAAAAAAAAAACAATGTGAATGATACATCCCGGCCCGCGGGCCGGGTTCAGGACCCTGGCTTTAACCAATTGCCGACCAGCCGCCGCAGTTATGCCGTGGCAGTTCGGCAGTTTCCCGAAGTGATCCTGCGGGCGGTGCGCGCCTGCGCCCACTCACTGGCAGGGAAGCCAAGGCGTGGGGCCGGTGGCCGTGATTGCCGCCGGGCACCTGCGATCATTCCCCATGAAGAGAGAACGGCGGTCTGCTGTTGAAAACACAGCAGACCTTTGTTCTCTCTGCTATCAACACAGAGGTCCTGTGTTCCTCCTATTTAGGAACACAGGTCTCTGTGTTTATATTACAAGCCCCCCCCCCCCCCCACGGTTAAAAAACACCCCCTAGGTTCACACTTAACCCTTGGATCACCCCTGGGTAACCCCTTCCCTGCCAGTGTCATTAGTACAGTGACAGTGCATATTTTTAGCACTGATTACTGTAGTAATGTCACTGGTCCCCCCAAAAGTGTCAAAAATGTCAGTTCGGGGTGCCATCTGTCCGCCGCAATGTCGCAGTCCCGCTAAAAATCGCAGATCGCCGCCATTACTAGTAAAAAAATAAATAAAAATGACATAAATCTTTCCCCAAGTTTGTAGACAATATAACTTTTGTGCAAACCAATCAAAATACGCTTATAGGGATTTTTTTTTACCAAAAATATGTAGCAGAATACAAATTGGCCTAAAATAATGAAAACATTTGATTAAATTTTTTTTTTTTTTGGGAACGTTACCAAATACCACAAAAGCTCTATTTGTGGGGGAAAAAAGGACATCAATTTTATTTGGGTACCGCGCAATTGTCTGGTAAAGTAGCCCAGTGCCGAATCACCAAAAAATGGCCTGGGCATTAAGAGGGAAACTCTTCCGGCCCAGAAGTGGTTAACTGACAATTGTGCGGTCGTGCGACATTGTACCCAAATAAAATGAATGTCCTTTTTTTCCCCCACAAATAGAGCTTTTGGTGGTATTTGATCACCTCTGCGATTTTTATTTTTTGCGCTATAAACAAAAAAAGAGCGACGATTCTGAAAAAAAAAAACAATATTTTTCACTTTCTGCTATATAACATTCCCAAAAAAAATTAATTAATTAAAAATCTAAATTTTTTAACATTTTAGGCCAATTTGTTTTCTGCTACATATTTTTGGTAAAAAAAAAAAAAATCGCAATAAGTGTACTTTGGTTTGCGCAAAAATTATCGCGTCTACTAACTACGGGAAAGATTTATGTCATTTTTATTGTTTATTTTTTTACTAGTAATGGCGGCGATCAGCGATTTTAAACGTGACTGCGACATTGCGGCGGACAGATCGGACCCCCAACTGACATTTTTGACACTTTTGGTGGGACCAGTGACATTACTACAGTAATCAGTGCTATAAATATGTATATAAAAGATAATATAAATATACGTTGCTGCACAGCAGTGATACTAATATTTATCTGTAGTGCATGGATGGTGGTACTTCTACCAACATTCAGTAAAACATAAACACAGGTAAATGTAAACAGGTGTGTACCCACTAATTTCCATCACTTACAGTGCCTTTGCGAAAGTATTCAGCCCCCTTGAACTTTGCGACCTTTTGCCACATTTCAGGCTTCAAACATAAAGATATAAAACTGTAATTTTTTGTGAAGAATCAACAACAAGTGGGACACAATCATGAAGTGGAACGAAATTTATTGGATATTTCAAACTTTGTTAACAAATAAAAAACTGAAAAATTGGGCGTGCAAAATTATTCAGCCCCTTTACTTTCAGTGCAGCAAACTCTCTCCAGAAGTTCAGTGAGGATCTCTGAATGATCCAATGTTGACCTAAAAGCAACACAGCTCATCACCCTGAACACACCATCCCCACTGTCAGACATGGTGGTGGCAGCATCATGGTTTGGGCCTGCTTTTCTTCAGCAGGGACAGGGAAGATGGTTAAAATTGATGGGAAGATGGATGGAGCCAAATACAGGACCATTCTGGAAGAAAACCTGATGGAGTCTGCAAAAGACCTGAGACTGGGACGGAGATTTGTCTTCCAAAAAGACAATGATCCAAAACATAAAGCAAAATCTACAATGGAATGGTTCACAAATAAACATATCCAGGTGTTAGAATGGCCAAGTCAAAGTCCAGACCTGAATCCAATTGAGAATCTGTGGAAAGAACTGAAAACTGCTGTTCACAAACGCTCTCCATCCAACCTCACTGAGCTTGAGCTGTTTTGCAAGGAGGAATGGGCAAAAATGTCAGTCTCTCGATGTGCAAAACTGATAGAGACATACCCCAAACGACTTACAGCTGTAATCGCAGCAAAAGGTGGCGCTACAAAGTATTAACTTAAATAATTTTGCACGCCCAATTTTTCAGTTTTTTATTTGTTAAAAAAGTTTGAAATGTCCAATAAATTTCTTTCCACTTCATGATTGTGTCCCACTTGTTGATTCTTCACAAAAAATTACAGTTTTATATCTTTATGTTTGAGGCCTGAAATGTGGCAAAAGGTTGCAAAGTTCAAGGGGGCTGAATACTTTCGCAAGGCACTGTATATTATGCATGCATATTGAACCATAAAAAGTCCATAAATAGTCCATAAGATAAAAGCTGTTATCAAATCCTTCTGCTTATCAATGGGATTGAAAAAGATGATTCGTGATATTATAGGGATCACCACCAAGCTCCACCACCTCTGTGTTGGGGTTAGAAAAATTGGCCACTCACCAACTTTCCGTGCCTACCCCCTCTCATGGATTAGGCTCACAAAACTTTACAACCAGTAGATCCATCAAAGGTATTCATCAAACAATCATCCAATGATAATATTCCATCCGATACTATAGTACCCCTCAGCTTCCCTCCCCCTGACTGCAGTTACCACCTACCCGGCCGGCGAACTACATTTCCCGTGCTAAAAATATGCACTGTTACTGCAATAATGACACTGGCAGAGAAGGGGTTAACAGCAGGGGTGATCAAAGGGTTAAATGTGTCCCTAGGGGGTGCTTTCTAACTCTGAAGGGGATGGGCTTGCTGCATGGACACAGAGAAACAGCCTGACGAAGGAGCATGGATGCTCCGAACACGCGCACTACCTGCTGACCACTTACCCGTACGTGACGTTATTGGCCTTGTAGCCGTAACACGGCTGCGGTCTCACTCCGCCGCCAGCCTGCTGGAAGACGCTGACTGCCATCAGCGCACCCAAACAGGATCGCCTCAACCCTTCGTCACAGCCTTATAGGAAGGCAGCAGAGGAACTTTTATCTACATGCCATGCAGCCAGACCCCTTATTATAAGTGAGTGTCTTGTTATTTACCCCCAATAAATTCTCTGCTACACTAAGCTGGCGCCACAATGTCCTCTTTGCATGGACACAGAGACCTGCGTTCCTAAATAGGAGGATCCCTGTGTTCATTACTGACAGAACAGCGGTCTGCCGTGTTTACAACGGCAGACCGCCATTCTGTCTCCTTGGGGAGTGGTTGTGGGTGACCAACAAACATCGCAGCCGCCGGACCCGCTGATTGGCTCCCCCTGTAGCCAATCGCCGCGTGCGCACGTGCCGCCGCTAGCATTACAGGTACGTAGTTTCGCGGGACAGAGCTGACCTGCTGCCGTAAAACTACTGAGGCTGGTCGGCAAGTGGTTACATTAGAAGCCGATTGGCTATCATGCAGAGCTGAACCAGATTTTGCACTCTTCAGTTTTAGTAAATCAACCCCATAGTGTCTATTGTAAGTGTAATATAAATTGTAACATAGTAACATATTTTCACACTTTCTTGCAGGCTCGGGACTGTATAAGTACGGGAAATTACAGTTTAGCTGCTTTATATTCAGCAAGAGCTCTTGGCTGGAACATCGCCGCCTGTATATCAGGATTAGGAGCACACATTGCATGGATAGCATATGTGATATTTATATCCTCATCCAAATCATCATTCACATCAGTGCTTAGCCCTATAATAAGCACTTGCAATAACTATTATTTTTGCAAGTAACTGTCAGCTGGTGGAAAAGCCGGTACAATATAGATCACCGTGCAAAGTAAATGTAGTCACAGTTCATTGTGTGAAGGTTCTCACCTCTTTTAGTAAATCAGCCCAATGATTTTCAATGTAATAAATGTAATGAATGTAAATTATTTCATATTTTATACTGATTTTCCTATAAATTATAAATATTGACTAACAAAAATGCTTATTATTAATTCCAGTGGTGGCTGGTGCTCCATGGGTTGGGGGCGGCAGACGGACCTGACCATGGACCACACCAACTCCAGCCCGCATCCCATACCATCCCCCCCCCGGTCACCGGCTCACTTACCCTGTGCTGCCCCTGGACCAGTGGCGGCTGGTGCTCCATGGGTCAGGGGCGGCAGACGGACCTGACCATGGACCACACCAACTCCAGCCCGCATCCCATACCATCCCCCCCCCGGTCACCGGCTCACTTACCCTATGCTGCCCCTTGACCAGTGGTGGCTGGTGCTCCATGGGTTGGGGGCGGCAGACGGACCTGACCATGGACCACACCAACTCCAGCCCGCATCCCATACCATCCCCCCCCGGTCACCGGCTCACTTACCCTGTGCTGCCCCTGGACCAGTGGTGGCTGGTGCTCCATGGGTCAGGGGCGGCAGACGGACCTGACCATGGACCACACCAACTCCAGCCCGCATCCCATACCATCCCCCCCCCGGTCACCGGCTCACTTACCCTATGCTGCCCCTTGACCAGTGGTGGCTGGTGCTCCATGGGTCGGGGGCGGCAGACGGACCTGACCATGGACCACACCAACTCCAGCCCGCATCCCATAACAACCCCCCCCGGTCACCGGCTCACTTACCCTGTGCTGCCCCTGGACCAGTGGTGCTCCATGGGCCAGGGGGCGAGGGGGTGGAGCGGCAGACGGACCACACCATCCCGCACACCCCACCCCCCGGTCGCCAGCTCACTCACCGCAGGCAGGCAGCACTCTGGACTGTGTTTTTCCTCAGCTTATTCCAATTATTGGTTAACTCTGCTATTGTAAATCCTTACTGTATTTGTCTGGAACAAAGACTATGATTGGGATTCATTTGTCTGCATCTGATCTGTCCATCAGTCTGATGACTCAGTTGCTGTCTGCGTACATACAGGTCACTTTTTGGGAAATATCCTGCTGCCCGTTAGTTGGCTGTTGTCTCTGATGGCACAAGGAGTCTTCTGTGACACTCATGACCAACTCATGAACAGATCAAGAAATGCAACACTGGTGCAGCCATAGTGGAAAACAAAGGGGGCTGGCAAAATTATGTCACTAGACCTTATTGTCTGAGTCCTATGGGAAAAGCAGAGTCTGGCATCTTATTTATGGCAAGTTTGAGTCATGATGGCAGCTTCATGAATGGCATTGATGGTTGGTTTTGGGACAGCTGTAGACCCTGACCAGGGGAGGACTGGGCCAGGGGGCGGGGAGGCAATTGCCCCCTGGGCCGCTCTGATGCCCTGTAAAAAGGCTGCACCACTTCTCCCACAGACATGCCTGAAGGATTCCTGGTGAAGAGAAGTAAAAAGTTTCTGCCACTGACCTACTGAGTGCGGGCTGAAAACAAGGACAAAGCGCAGGCCTCCCCCCCCCCCCCCAGCATGGATGGTGTAAACTGTGTGTGAGCAGAGGCCGGTTCCATGCGACTGGAGACTCTTCTGCCCCAGCCAACCCCACCAGAGCTCCCCAGCTCCCCCCAACCCCCCCCCCTGCTGGCCAGGTCGAGGATTGGGAAAGTGGGAGGGGGGGCCGAGTCGCTGCACCATGGACCTCTGGTTTGTACTTGCCCCCCTGGGACAAAAGTTGCCAGTCTGCCCCTGACCCTGACTGGTCAAGAAATAGCAGCAGACACTGGTGACTGGTTTGTGAATGGCTGCAGGCACTGATTGGCTTAAGATAAGCAAAAGACCTCAGAGACGGATCAGTTACTCTGGATACTCTTTATTGGATGGCTGCAGACACTAGTGGCTGGTCCCTTACTTGTAAGATACACCAAAAACTGTTCCATGCCTGGCAAAGGTCTTAGGTGGAGGTGAACCTGGACAACCTTACCTAGTAACCTATTTTTTTTTTAATCAAATAAAGATTTATTGAGATGTCACAAAAAGTTTTACAATCGTCCAGTAAAGTCACATTACATAGTGTTCATATTCAAGAGAAAACAAGTCAGTGTCCATCTTACAAGTACATTGACATGAAAAGCATTGCCACCTGCAAGAGATTATACACAGAGCCCTTCTTACCTTCGTAGGATCACTGAGTGCAGCGGCGGCTTCTTCTCAGTCCTCAGTCCCCCTGGGTCTCCTCGAGTCCTCCCTCCTCCTTGGCTAATGGCATGGCTTCGCCTTTCGGCCAATCGGAAATGGGTCTCCGGACCCGCTTCCTGATTGGCCAGGAGGAGGATCCGTGTGACAAAAGTGAATATTCATTTGCTATTGTCACACAACTGGGTGGGCTCAGGGAGCAGTGCTCTGCGCCCCAAGCCCACCCTATTCTGAAGCCTTTTAGAGCCTTTGGCTCTAATCACGTGCTTAAAAAAAAAAAACCCTATTGGATTCCATGCGTCCGGCGCCCTGCATGTAGATTAGGGGGCCGGACACATGGATAGGGGGGCGGCGCCCCTGCGCCCCCAATGCACCAGCCGCCACTGCCCTGGACTGACATGTGGAGGTGGCAGCAGCTTCCCCCTCCATCTCCTCCGTGTCCCTCTTCGTTGGTCGGGCTTTCCCAGCATTTCCTCCCTCCTCCTCCTTAGCCAATAGGATGGCTTCTCCTTTTGGCCAATCGGGAAATGGGACTTAGGACCCGCTTCCAGATATTCTTTCGCTATTGTCACACAACTGGGTGGGCTCAGGGAGCAGTGCTCTGCGCCCCAAGCCCACCCTTTTCTAAAGCCTATTGGAGCCTCTGGCTCTAATGACGTGCTTCAAAAAAAAAAATCCCCCATGTAGATTAGGGGGCCGGATGCATGGATGGGGGGGACACCCCTGCGCCCCTAATGGACACAGTCCGCCACTGATTAATTTGTTATTAAAGCTTGTGATAATAACAATAATATGAAATATATGGATTATTATTAGACATGTGCATGACGAAAAAGATTGTTTGGTTTTGTCGTTAATCTAATTATTTTGTTTAGGTAAATTCAGCTGATTTGTTCAATAAACATTCAGGATTCGTATTTTGAATTAGTTTTATGTTTTTTTTTCGAATTTTCTTCAAATTAACTGATTTTTTTCAACCAGAAACAAAAATAAAAATCTTCATCAAATGATTACAATGACTCTTTATTCATCAAATGATTACAATGACTCTTTAAATCATTTTTAGCTTAAAGAGGTTGTAAACTCTTTTTTTTTTTTTTTCCACCCTGCAAGAGAAACACATAATGAGCTAGTATGCATCGCAAGCGCCATTGACACAATCCGAATCAGTTTTTTAAAAGGCTGGGAAACAGCCCTGAGAGCAGAAGGGGGCGGGCCAGGCCAAAGAGAAGGGAGAACGAGCGCTCGTTGTCATTGGAAGTCCCCGCCTATGATAGACGTCACACGTCTCGGCCGAGGAGGCGGAACTTCCTATGACAGCTCGTCCTTCCTTCTCCTCGGCCCGGCCCACCCCCTTCTGCTCTCGGCACTGCTTCTTGGGTTTATTTTTTATATCGGCTTATAACACGCACTATTGCTTTTTCCTCCATTTTTAGGAGGAAAAAGTGCGTGTTATACACCGATAAATACGTTATAGGATCCACATCAGACGATTGCCGGTCCCCAAGAACAACCCCACAATGTTCACCTTCAGTGCTGCTCTGGAATAACAAGAGGCCTGCAAATCACCTCCACTTCTTGTAGCTTCTCTGGTCTACAAGAAAAAAAAAATGAATTTTATTACATTGTATAGTAATTGATGTAACTCTAGAAATGACGATACAGTCAGTAATTCTTATCACTCAGAATTATACACCACTACTACTACTATGATCAGCATTAGGGTCTTTTGGTGAATGTAGGTATGTCTGGTCTTTTTCACTTGGATGGAGGGTGTGGGTCCTCTGGCCTACCTTGAAGTCTCAGGGGGATGTTTGGATATCAGGTTCCTTCCTCCCTTGAACCGGGGGGGGGGGGGCAGGGGACGGGGGGGGGGGGGGTTGTGTCTCACTTTGGGAGAGCTCCTCACCTAGTACTTGTTAGGCTTTGGCTTACCATGAGAAGTCAGATTTATATACAACAGCACCTTGTCTACATGTACAATTATATGACCCAGTGGGACCCATTGTAGGGCCGACCCTGATCCTAATGTAGAAATACAAAAAGATTATTTCTGGTCTTGTTAGCTTTGAAGAGAACGCAAAAGCGACAATCCCAATAGGAAAGCAGCAGAGGATCATATTGAGGATGGAAAGTCCGGTGTAGTTTCGGTGTCTGGGTTGAGGAAGCACCACGAGGTTGGAGCTTGTTGTGGTCACCACTACAGATTGAAGGTAAGGCTGCAGAAAAGTGACTAGCTGCTAGCATGGGCGTCCTCTGAACTTTTTTCAGGGGGGGCATCATTTTAAGGTCAGCCATGCTCCACCCCTTTTCAACAACGTCAAGAAGGGGAGGGGCTTAGTCATTATCACATAATGCGCAGGCATTCAAAGATTTGAGAAACCAGGTGCAAAAGCAAAGCTGACCCTCTCTGTTTTGGGTCCGTGCAGGCGGCGCATGCATGCACGTGATGTCAGTACGCGCTGTGACGTCACGTGCCGTGCCTCTGTGCACGGGGCCACAAATCTCCTCAGTTTACTTGCCCCCTCTCCTGGAATGATAGGCCCGGGGCCTGGGGCTGAGGACAGTGGTCAACGCGGCTTCTGGTGTCAGTCACCGCGCAAGCTGCGACTCGCGAGTATTTATTTTAAAAGGGTAAAAATAAGCTGCTCTTTACCAGTTTTCAGAGCGCTGATCGCCGCTCATGTGACCTGCCGCCTCTCTCCTCCTCTCCTCCTCCCCTCCTCTTCCCCTGCCGACTAACGTCAGTGAAGAATCCTTGGCCCTGCCCTCTAAAGGCAGCTGTCAGACAGGGAGAGAAGAGAGCTGGCGGGTCACGTGAGCGGCGATCGGCGCTCTGAAAACTAGTAAAGAACGGCTTATTTTTTTAAAACATATACACAGACACAGGGGCACGGGTACACAGGATTATTAAACAGACCAGACAGGATGGTATAAAGTGGCTTAAGAACCACTTTAAAGGGGAAGTTGAGATTTCAGGGGGGGGGGGGCACTTGCCCCCCCATGCGGATGCTCATGGCGGCTGGGGGTAATAGGGTGGAGGAGGACTGAAAAACCCAGGTGGAAGTGGTTGACCTTCATTGTAGGGTCATGGATACATCTTTCGGTCGCTTCACATGAAGGAATTTCATTCACTTTGACAGGTTCTCAAAAGCCTATTTCCACATCACAAGTCTCCTCTGCTTTCAATTTTCAGGTTGGACGTGTAAAGTTTGTGTTTATTACATGCCATGGTGACAAGTCTCCTGCCAAGGCCAAGGGTCATCTCCTGTTTATTAACTGGAAAAGCAGGAAGTTCAAATAATGAATGACAAACACACAATAGGCCGTTCTCCAGCTCGTCCTTAACTCAAGGGCATCTCAGAAATATATGTCCCTAGAGGGACACTGTCACCAACCTAAAAAAAAAAATTACTTACAAATTACAATGCGCCTTTGAACTAGAAAAATAGTAAATAAAACAACAAAGAAAAGTTGGGATATTTACAAAAGGCACATACCAATCTCTGACACATAGGGGTGAATTTACTAAAGCTAAAAAGACTGTGAACTTAATTGCAAGGGCAGTTTCTCCAGAGCTTAGTGAATGAGGGGAAGCTTCACTTTACAAAGAATATGTGATTTGATCCTATTCTCTTTGTAATGCTTCCTTGGTGTAAAATATCTGGTGTTCCTGACAGTCCCTTTGCTTTCTTAATAAAAAGCGACCACACTAGGCATTGGAGCACAGCATAGTCAGTTTTCTGCCTGTGCTAAGAACTCAGCCTGCTTTCCTCCAATAATCAGACTTGTGCTGACATGCCCCCCCCCCCCCCCTGCACAGACATTCACTGAGAAGACCAGTGGGCTGCTGTTTTTCTTCCCTCCGTTGCCAGGAGTCCCAAAATGCCTGGGACAGTCACACAAATCTGACAGAGCTTATCCCGGGCAGAATCATCAAAATGAAGCTCTGTTACAGACAACTGAGAGTTGCCAGTTCACTGTATCACAAAACATAGTTGCGGCGCCGGGAGATCTCTCTACCTTCCTCCACCACCTCCTGCCTGTGTTTGTGGATTGGTCAGTACCTCCTCTTCCAGCAGGTAATCAGGCAGCGCTCTCTGGGAATCACCCCAAGTCCCTGCAGTTTGATTGGGCAGGTCTGGGGGAGGGGGTGTGGCCTGCCCTCCTTTACTGGTGCACGTGAGGCTCAGGCTGCAGAGACTATGGGAGAGAAACAGGGGAAATAGTTACATTACTGATGTGGTGGCCACTGATATTCAACTCTAAAGTTTATGCTGTAGTGGCTGTATAGAACAAGAACCGACTCTAAAAGGGACTGACTTCCATTCAGAGTGTGCTTGTTGTCCATGGCAACCCATCATAGGTTATCCTCTATTCCAGTCCCCCTATAGGTTATACTCTGTTCCAACCCATCATAGGTTATCCTCTATTCCAATGCATCATAAGTTATACTCCATTCCAACCCAACATAGGTTATCCTCTATTCCAAACCATCATAGGTAATGCTCTATTGACTATTCCAACTCATCATAGGTTATCCTATATTCCAACTCATCATAAGTTATCTTCTATTCCAGCCCATCATAGGTAATACTCTATTCCAAACCATCATAGGTTATCCTCTATTCCCACCCATCATAAGTTATCTTCTATTCCAACCCTTCATAAGTTATTCTCTATTCCAACTCATCATAGGTTATCCTATATTCCAAACCATCATAGGTTATACTCTATTCCAAACCATCATAGGTTATCCTATATTCCAACCCATCATAGGGCAACCTCTATTGCCACCCATCATAGGCTATCCTCTATTCTAAACCATCATAGGCTATCCTCTATTCCCACCCATCATAGGTTATCCTCTATTCCCTCCCATCATAGGTTATCCTCTATTCCAACCCACCATAGGTTATCCTCTATTCCAACCAATCATAGGTTATACTCTATTTCCACCCATCATAGATTATCCTCTATTTCCATCCATCATAGGTTATCCTCTATTTCCACCCATCATAGATTATTCTCTATTTCCACCCATGATAGGTTATCCTCTATTGCCACCCATCTCAAGTTATCCTCTATTCCAAACATGGATCACCCCTTGTCCCAATCACCTGTCACTCCTATTTTAATTCATTCGTCACTGTTTATTTTGTTGGTGCAGCAACTTGGCCGCGCTCCCACTCTCCCTCTTCCTGCCCTCCTCCCATCCCTCATTCCAGGCTGAAGCTCCGCTCCCGTTACTCTCCACACACCAGCTGAATCCCGGTTGCTGACCTGGCCAGCGGGGGGGGGGGGCAGTTGGGGCGCTGGCCAGGGGAGGATGGTCTCCAGTGGGGCATAGAACTGGCCTTTTCCCTGACACAATTTACACCATCCATGCTGGGGGAGGAGCCCTGCGCTCTGTCCTTTTCTTCAAGCAGCACTCAGTAGGTCAGCAGCAGGGACTTTTTACTTCTCTTCAGCAGGAATCCTTTAGGCATGTCAGTAGCAGAAGCAGTGCAGCCTTGTTACGGGGTATCAGAGCTGCCCAGGGGGCAATTGCCCCCCTGCTATCTGACCCAGTCCTACCCTGAAGACCGGGAGGCCATTAAAGTTCATGTGCATGTAAAGGCAGGCGTCCCAATACTTTTGGTAATATAGTTTATCTCTAAATACCTACAGACTGCTAACATGCATATTATTGTCCAGCGTGGAATATTTTTCAGCATGAATATAAATATGGCAGGTTTCACATGTCTACTTTACCTAGGAAGGATAAGGGGCGCCAGTGGTTCCCCATATGGTCTGACATAGGGTTGTCTGGACTTGAAATGTTAAAAAATAACTGAGGAAAGTAAATATGTCTATATTCTGGCTGTGCTATTGTTATTTCATGAGTTATGAAATATGCTGAAGTTTTAGAATCTTGGCTGCTAACCAGCCTAGCAGAAATGTGGATCCCACTAAGTCCTTTATGGCCCAATGTCTGTTAATTCTCTAGTCACTCAAGCTTGTTAATCAGATAGTTTTATGAGGGTACCTAGACTAGAGAGGTCTGTGTGTCCGATCAATGAAATGATAAGAAAGTCCTGGCATCAGTTAACCTCCCTGGCGGTATGATTCTTTCCGATTTTAGGTGCTGAAAGCGGTACCATTATTTTGCTAGTAATTCTTAAGGACGAGTTTCCCAAACCAACTATTTGCATATGATTTTTTTTACTGTGCGTTCTTCTTTATAACATCTCATGTATGATAAAGTTTGAAACACAAAATCAAAAATTATAATATAATAAATAACTATAAATAAGTTAAAGTATATACATATATATATATATATATATATATATATGTGTGTGTGTGTGTATGTATATATATATATATATATATATATATATATATATATACATACACTATATATATATATATATATACATATATATATATAAAGTACAGTAAAACTGCAGGAAAGGGCACTGGGGGCAAACTAATATCAATTTATTTTATTTTGTAATAAAATCAGTGTGTTTCTGTTTTCTACTTTTCAAATTTTCCGCTGGTTCCACCCCCCTGCGAGCGTCACGTTGCAGGAGACGGAAGTCAGGGCTCACAAGAATCAGGCGGAAGATCCGGCCGCTGTATGCCGAAGGGACACATCGCTGCCCGGTGCCAAGGTAAGTAACCCTCTACAAGGATCCAGCGATGCTCCCTGGCGGTACCCCGAGTGTGGCTCGGGGTTACTGCTAATGGCACTAAAATTTCACCCTGAGCCACACTCGGGAATACCGCTAAGGAGGTTAACAGTTGGGGGCGTGGCTTGGCGCGCAGACAGCATGGACGCTTAGAGAAAGAGCTCCGGGGGAACACTCGCTTTACGGCCGCATTTAAGCTACTGTGGACCCACAATGGGAAGACCCTCTAAGCCCTCAAACAGCACCAAGACCCAGCGCACCTCAGGCTCTACATCGCAGCGCAGCATACCGGCTATATTCCATGCAAAACAGAATCGTCGGAACACTGTGTCTGCAGGCAAGATGGCGACGGCGCGCCACGAGGAGGACTCGGGAGACGAATCACTTGCACCCTCGGATGAGTTGGTAAGAGACACTGACCGCTCTGAGACACCACTCACGCTGACCGAGATGACTCACATAGCTGCAGATCTAAAGAGATCCTTTACAAGTGCTATTACTGACTTGAGATCGGATCTGCTGACCTTATCCGAGCAAATGGCGACCCACAAGAAGGCAGGGGCTAACAGAGACAAGGCCATATCAAGGCTGGAACAGGTCACTGAATCTCATTCCACCCACCTTATTGCCTTAAATAGACACTTGGAGGACCTGGATAACCGAGGTCGAAGGCACAACATTAGAGTGAGGGGGCTGCCTGAAAATATAAATGCGGAACAAATCAGGCCTGCTATACAATCCATTTTTAATAATCTCCTTGAACGGCCAGAGGACTCAGCCATTGAACTAGATAGAGCGCATAGAGCCCTTAAGCCCAGGTCAGCAGAAAATGCTCCTCCAAGGGATGTTGTCTGCTGTGTCACCAGCTTTACTTTAAAAGAGGAGATCCTCAGGAAGGCAAGACAAAATGAACTAATCACATTCAACGAAGAGACTATACTCCTGTACCAGGATCTGTCACCTATAACACTGAACAACAGGAGAGCGCTTAAACCTCTCCTGACTGCTTTAAGGGAAAAAGACATAATATACCGCTGGCGTTTCCCATTTGCCTTACAGGCCACTTACAAAGGCAGACAATATACACTAAAGATGCCTGCTGAGCTGACAGATTTCTGTAACAACCTGCAGATACCGGTGGTAGAAGTACCAGAATGGTATGCAGAATTTAAACTACCCGCACCGGCTTTAAGGAGTGCACAGTCACCTGAGAAATCAGCCGCCCCTAACTCAGCCCGCAAGAAAGACAGACAAAACAGACAACGCGGCAATAACTCCGGTTTTTCTTCCCCCAAATCAAAGCAGTCCAGATTCAGGGAGGACCCGGATGATCTTTGATTTCTATGTAAAACCTTTACCTCAGGCTGACGTTCTGGATATTTCCACTATGTCGCCTTTCTTTGTAGATCTCCTCAGACGCCTCTGAGAAGCTTACTGTGACCATTTACCAAGATGACACGTGTATTCCAAAGAGGCACTAAACTCGGTACAATACAGACAGACAAGATGATCTCTATGCCCCTTCTGGAAGAAACTTTTGGGTAAACCGACATGGAATAGACTACTTTCCCTGCTGAAAGACTGGAACTCATTTACCATCAAAAGAGCTCATATTGCTGACTGAGCCATGAACCAGCAATCACAGGTTTGCAAGTCTATCCCCAAAGGAGAAATGACTCACATAGGATCGTTTTACCCATTGATTATATGCACCCTCTCATAGTTGTCCCACGACGTTAAGACGGAACTTTACTGTCTTTTTGGACCTGCTTTATATGAGAGGGATGTCTAACACAATGAGTAACAGACTGTATAATGATCCTGCTCTGCATACTAGGTATCTGACGGTTACCCACATATATGCCTTCAAAGGAAAAGGGACTCTCATAGAAGAATACTACCCATTGACCAGGTGCATCCCCTCATAGTTGTCCTATACTGTTGGGATGGAACTTACTGTCCTCCTGGACCCCTTTTTTTTTTTTTTTTTTTTTTTTAATATGAGGAGAATGGCCAGTCAAGGGAGTAACAGATCCCATAATGTGCTTGTTCTGTCTGTTATATTTCTAAATGTTACTATATTTTTCCCACAATGTTCACTTTAATCTGTAGGCACAAACGAATCCGTACTTGTTAATGGTTTATATGTCTTCTCCACATGCACAACGGAATGCTAAGTGCCTTTATATTTCAATGTTTTGCGGCCGTGGGCGGGATGTTGTCCCGTGTTTAATGTGGATATATCTAGTGTAAGTTAATCAGTTTATATCAAGAGGTCTTTGGGTGTGTACGGTAGCCCATTTAGGGTGCGGTGTACACCTGAGACCATACACAAACTAGAAAATATATCTACCCTGCTACTGACACCTCCCACCAACCCCCTCACCCTAGTGGTTTAAACTGTTTAACCATTGACACAAGTTGTCAAAGGTTGTGTTAATCTATTTCCTTGACTTTTTAAGTCAAAACCCTTACAACCTAACTCCCTTTACCTCCCCCCCATCCTCTAAAGTTCCCACACCCAACGACCCTCCATTCCCCTCTTCTCTTCCTCTTTTTCACCCATTTCTATCCCATTCCATCTCTTTCTTTCATCACCGCTTCCTTCCCCCTCCCACACAACCTCATCTACCTGTTCTCACTTCTTCTAACACCATGGCTTACTCCACATCTCTGGGCAGTGAACCTTTACTAGTCTCACATAATATCAGAGGTATGAACACTCCAGAGAAGAGGTCGCAAGTCCTCACTGAGCTTAAGAAGATCCGACCTAAAATAGTGTTTCTACAAGAAACGCACTTTAAATCGCACTACATTCCTACCTTAAAAAACAGCTATTTTGTCAAATCTTTTCATGCCACGAATCCCTTAGCCAAGACCAAAGGGGTCTCGATCCTAATAAGCAAAGATGCAAATTTTTCGGTAACAGAACAAATGGCAGACCCAGAAGGTCGTTTCTTATTTCTGAAGGGCACTTGGGCAGGCAAGCCGGTAACGCTTGCAAATGTATATTTTCCTAACAAATCTCATATTTCCTTTTGTAATAGGTTAATGGACGAGCTGAAGGGTTTTGCCTCGGGTTGTGTGATACTGGGCGGGGATTTTAATGTCCCGTTGAATCCCCTCCAGGACACCTCGAATGGCAAAACAGCAATTGCTTATGGAGTTCTCAAAAGAATCAAGCAGGCATTAAGATCACTTCTGCTGGTGGACATTTGGAGATTACTACATCCCTCAGGTAGAGACTTTACTTGTTTTTCCCCCCCACATAACAAATACTCACGTATCGATTATATTTTTGTTACACAGAAAGACCTCCCTGCTGCGACAGAAGCCCATATAGGTATTCAATCTCTTTCAGACCACGCACCCATTTCATTGCACATGAATCTAGAGGAGAGGCAGGAGAAGGTCTTTAATTGGAGGCTTAATCCAGCACTACTCTTAGATTCAGAGATCTTTTCAGATATCTCAAACACAATTAAAATGTTCTTTGAGACAAACCCACCAGAATTAACCTCACACATTTTAAACTGGGAAGCGCACAAATGCGTAGTAAGGGGAGCACTGATAAAATGGGGAGCCAGGAAAAAAAGAGAAAAACTGAAAAAAATTGCAGAACTGTCCTCCACCATAAACGATCTCGAAAACGCACATAAACAATCACTCGCTTCAATAAATATGGTGAAATTGAATGACGCAAGGAGGGAACTTCGTGACCTTCTTGACGCAGATTACAAACGGGCCCTTTTCTTCAGGAAAAGAGTATACTACGAAAAGGGAGATAAAAGCGGCAAATTGCTTGCTAAAGCGTTGAAAGAGGCTAAAATGGTGGAGAACATCTTTGGCATTAAAAACAAGAAAGATGAAGTAGTACATGACACCAAATCCATCGCGGACGTGTTTCAAGAATATTACACTAAGTTATATAATCTACCGGCTCAACACAAACCCTCCCATATATCTCACGATAAGACAAACGCTATTAAAGACTTCCTTTCAAATAGTAAGATGCCCCACCTATCCGCTTCCGAAACCCAATTACTTGAAAGACCCATAGAATCTCAAGAACTATTAGCGGCTATTAAAAGTCTAAAAGCAGGGAAGAGCCCAGGTCCGGACGGACTGACGTCTCAATACTTCAAATCTTTTAAAGAACTACTAATGGTCCCTCTATGCGACACTTTCAACTCTCTTTCCAAAAGTCAGGACATCCCTCCCTCCTTCCTCGAGGCCCACATAGCTGTAATCCCCAAGAAGGACAAAGATACATCAGACTGCTCTAACTATAGGCCAATATCGTTGCTAAACAACGATATTAAATTGTTTGCAAAAATTCTGGCCAATAGGCTACGTCCCTTACTTACGAAATTAATAGGCCCAGAACAGGTGGGCTTCATGCCGGGCAGAGAGGCGAGGGATAATATATCCAAGGCGCTCAATCTACTATATAGTGCTAAGCGGGGACGTGTCGAAGGCCTTCTCCTCTCGACGGATGCGGAGAAGGCCTTTGACCGGGTTTCATGGGACTACATGTTCTCGGTATGCTCACATGTTGGACTAGGCCCGACGATGCTCAGCAGAATTTCCTCCTTATACCATCACCCCACCGCCAAGATCAAAATAAATGGATCTCTATCAAAAGATATTCACATCAAAAATGGCACAAGACAGGGATGCCCCCTATCCCCACTCCTTTTCATCCTATCACTAGAACCCCTGATCAGAACAGTTAACCTTAATAATTCCATCCGAGGTTTCCATCTAAACGACAGAGAATACAAGGTTGCTGCATACGCAGACGACCTCCTGTTTTTTCTGACCAGCCCCCATATATCTATTCCAAATTTGTTACTAGACTTTAAAACATTTACGTTCCTTTCCAACTTCAAGATAAATCATACCAAATCCGAAGCCATGAATATATCCCTGCCAACTAGAGTCAAAAATAGGGCACAGAAAAATAGCTCGTTCCGATGGGTACAAGATTCCCTCAAATATCTGGGCATCTGGCTGACCCCTCAATGGAATGACCTATACAAACAAAACTACATTCCACTACTAAACAAGATTGACTCAGATCTCAAAAGATGGAACACGAACAATTTCTCTTGGTTTGGAAGGGCGGCCATTATAAAAATGGTAATCCTACCAAGGCTTTTATACTGCATGAGCGCCCTCCCAATCAAACTTCCTCTCCTTTTCTTCAAAAAATTGCAACAACTCCAGAGATCCTTCGTGTGGGCAGGCAAAAAACCTAGGATTAAATTCCAACTTATTACCCGCTCAAAGAACTTCGGTGGCATGGGCCTACCGGACTTCAGGAGATACTACTATGCTATCATAATTGGTAGGGTAATAGACTGGAACTGTCACGCCAATGACAAGGACTGGGTCAACCTGGAACAATCACATACAGATACGCCACTTAGCCTCGCTCCTTGGATTGCCAATTCCTCCTATCCAAATAAACTAACGGAATACCCACTTATATCTAACACCTTGGAAATCTTTCACAAACTGGCGGTACACTTTGACCTTGCCAGTATCCCGGGTCCCCTGACCCCGATCTTTAATAATCCAGACTTTCCGCCCGGTTTGTTCTCTCACTTGACACTTAAAACGACAAACAACAAACCCCTACGTATTGCACAATGTCTTAAAGACTCAAAGATTATTACCAAATCTGAGTTACAAATTGTTTGCAACAATACCAAAATCCCATTTTGGACTTATTTACAAATACATGACTTTCTTACTACACATAAGAAAAAATCTCAATTCTCACATGAACTCACCGACATCGAAAAAATCTGCTTGTCAGGCAAACCTACAAGAAAGACCACATCTTTAGCCTACTCTTGGCTACAGGCTAAACATGATGACACCTTAGACAACTTTAAGAAGCGATGGGAATCAGAGCTAAACTTAACAATCTCTGAGGATCAGTGGAGCACAGCTTGCGCTCTGGCACACAAATGCTCCATTAGCACAAAAATGCAAGAATCATCTTATAAGCTACTTACGCACTGGTACGCCACACCAGACAAGCTTCAGAAATGGTTCCCGCAGACAAGTGATAGATGCTGGAGGTGTGGTCAAGAAAAGGGAACATTACTACACATTTGGTGGACTTGCCCCTTAATAACCACATTTTGGTCGCAAGTCTGCAACCTCATACAAGAGATCTCAGGTGCTCAGACACATAATGACCCAGCCCGTTGCCTTATTAATGTACACTCTCACTCTATCACGCAATACAGGAACACTCTGACAAGACACCTGTTAAATGCCGCGAAAATACTCATACCGAGGAAGTGGAGATCACAGGATGTACCCACTATAAAAGACTGGCTAGTTGAAATTGGGAGAGTTTACGAAATGGAAAAAACACTGACAATGTCAGATGACAGACTTGCTAAATTCAGGAACATCTGGGCCAATTGGCAATTGTTCACCCTCTCTGATCATTATGCGGAGTGGATGCCTGCTTGATCCTTGATCAATGGATTTATGATACGTAATTCATGACTCCTTGCCTATATTCTTTGAAATGCTCATTGTATGCACTGAACTCCTAATGTTGTCTTGCGGTAAAATGCCACTAATATCCTGAGTTGCACCCACAGAAGTTACCGATTGTACTAAACAAATTTTGTTATATTACGTCATAAACTCTTGGCTTTGCTACCTTTTTCATTTCCCCTTCCCCTTCACCCTCACCCCCCCCTTTTCTCCCTTCTATCCACCCCCCCCCCTACAAACTCTAATCCTAATTATTCCTCTTTATTTTGTTTTCTTCAATGCTTAAATTACTGAATTAAACTTTATGGAAACGTTTTTGGTGACGTTATGACCTCACCGGTCAAAGTAACGGGTGATGTTTACATTTAACTAATTTACGCTATTGTGAGTTATCATATGACTAACTGTTCTTAATTTACCATTGCTGTAAAATCTTTATCCATTGTAATGTTTTACAATACGCATGTTCACCATTTCATATGTCTTTCTTTGACAGAAAGACCACAAAGTTTTTGTTATTGTATTCTTTGTTCTTTCTCAATAAAACCAAACTGTTTAAAAAAAAAAAAAAAAAAAAACAGTTGTGTGTTGTGCCAGATGGCTCCTTGGGGGGCGGCTTTGTGAGGTAAGTAAATAATCAATGTTCTTGTTTTTGATGGGCTACTTGGTTTATGAACAGGTGTGTAATATATTAACCTTTGGTTAATTTGGGACTTCTGATGAAGCAAACGAGTTGCGAACATGTCAAGACCTCTGCACCCCTTCCTGTTCCACTGGTCCCTGAATTGTTATATTACTTTGTTTCTAGTTTTATGATATTTGAATTTATGATTGTCTGGGCCAGATAGGACTAGTACTCTACCAGGTAAGTTACTGTGCTGCTCATATGCTTTCACGTTAAATGTTATGTCTTAGGGCTCTTTCACACGGCCGCTCCGTATGTCCGCAAATCATCCTATTTTTTTGCGGATGATTTGCGGACATAATGTAAGTCAATGGCATTGGGGATGTCAGTGGAATACCATCCGCTGACATCCGATTTTCTTCCTTTCAGTTCTGTTCCGTTTTTTGGAAAGGAACAGAACCCTATTTTTCCTCCGTTCAAAAAACGGAAAGGAAGGAAAATCGGATGTCAGCGGTGTCATCCGCTGACATCCGCAATGCCCATAGACTTACATTATGTCCGCATATCATCTGCAAACGGATGGGATGATATGCGGGCACACGGAGCGGATGACACAACTGTCATCCGCTCCGTGAAAAAAAAAAAAAAGTCCCGCAGCGGAGCTTTCACACGGAGCGGCCGTGTGAAAGAGGCCTTACAATCTTTTAGGGATATATTGTAATAAAATAGTTAAAAATAAATAAAATAAAAATAAACAACAGTTGTGTTTGTTTCCTTTTGCCTTTGGGTTTATGGATGGCAACATAAAGTTCACATATCTGTTTCTTTTGTTTTGCTGCAGTTTAATGTTAGGATGTGGTGCCATATACACCGACCGGTCACTTTATTAGGTACACCTTGCTAGTACCGGGTTGGACCCCTTTTTGTCTTCAGAACTGCCTTCATTCTTTGTGGCATAGATGCAACAGGGTGTTGGAAACGTTCCTCAGAGATTTTGGTCCATATTGACATCATAGCCTCACTCAGTTTCTGCAGAGTTGTCCCAAAGGTGCTCTATTGGATGAGATGTGGTGAGTGTGGAGGACATTGGAGGACAGTGACCGCATTGTCATGGTTAAGAAAAAAGTGGTGAGATGTTTGGAGCTTTGTGACATGGTGCATTATCCTGCTGGAAGGAGCTATCAGAAGATGGGGACACTGTAGTCATAAAGGGATGGACATGGTCAGCAACAATACTCAGGTAGGCAGTGGGGTTTAAACCATGCTCAATTGGTACTAAGGGGCCCAAAGTGTGCCAAGAAAATCTCCCCCACACCATTACACCACCAGCCTGAATCGTTGATACAAGGCAGGATGGATCCATGCTTTCCACATTCTGACCCTACTATCTGAATGTCACAGCTGAAATCGAAACTCATCAGACCAGGCAATGTTTTTTCAATCTTCTATTGTCTGATTTTGGTGAGCCTGTGTAAATTGTAGCCTCAGTTTTCTGTTCTTAGCTGACAGGAGTGGTATTCTGCTGCTATAGCCTTAAAGGTTTGATGTGTTGCAAGTTCAGAAATGGTAATCTACATACCTTGCTTGTAAAAAGTGGTTGAGTTACTGTTGACTCTCTATCATCTGGAACCAGACTGCCCATTTTCCCCTGACCTCTGACATCAGCAAGGCATTTACCTCCACACAACTGCCACTCACTGGATATTTTCTCTTTTTCAAACTATTTTCTGTACACCCAAGAAATAATTGTATGTGAAAATCTCAGTTGATCAGCAGTTTTTGAAAATCTCAGATCGGTCCGTCTAGCACCAACAACCATGCCACCTTCAAAGTCACTTAAATACCCTTTCTTCCCCATTCTGATGCTTGGATGGTTTTCAGCAAGTCATCTTCACCACATCTAAATGCCTAAATGCATGTGATTGGCTGATTAGCAATACCTGTTACCAAGCAATTGAACAGGTGTACGTAATGAAGTGGCCAGTAAGTGTATAGCGAACTGTGCTCTTTACCCCCCATTTTTATATGTTTATATATGATTATATTTGACCAATTCACTACCAAAGACACAGTTTTTAAGATATCAGGCCAAGCTTCTGGTGACGATCTGTAGTAATGCCAGAGAAACACTCCTTAGCCTGCAATTTCCTCTCCAGGAAGGAGTTCAGTTTCTCTGATATTGAAATAACAGTTAAGTATTCCCCAATTAATCCCTTCTTTTGTTCTGTGCCAGTTTCCAAGTAAAGTTTCTACAGTGATAGGTGTTAGGAAATTCCGTGTGTTGACCAAAGAGAGGTGGGTCTGAGGATTAAGTGTACATAATACAATATACATGAATCAGTGCCTTCCACTCTTGATCGGATACTAAACTCCGGCAAGTGAAAGAAGACTCTTTTCCCGTTATCCTTCAGACATAAGACCTTTGGGGTCAATACCAGATCTATTGGAAAGAGACATGGGTTCCATCTCTGAAATGAATAAGCAAGAAGGACATCCTGCTAATCCAGATTACTCCACCGGCTATCCTCCCAATCCATCTGCTCCACCGGGCTACTCTTCCAATCCACAGGGCTACCCTTCCATCTATGCTTATAATCAGGCTTCCATCTATAAAAACGTTCAAACAACATACTATGGTGGCCAACCTCAACCTGGAGTCATTGTAACAACTCAGCACAGCGTGATGGTCCTTCCTCAACCGGCATACAAGGACTACCTTGTCTGGTCTGTCATGAACCTCATTTTCTGCAACCTCATTCTTGGCATCGTGGCCATAGTATTCTCCACTAAGGTAGGCATGAGGCACAGTACACATTATTGTTAAAATAAAATGTATATTTTTTAAGGAAAATATTTAATTTTTTTCAAGTCTGGTTATAGTTTATGAATGCAGATAATTTTTAGCAGCTGTAAAAGTTTATATGATGTAGGGTGAGACCGATTTTAGGCAAGGCCGATATATCGATGGCCGATATGCACTTTCCCCGATATATCGGTATCGGCCCTGGAACTGGCTGATATTGCGGATATTTTTGTGACATCATTCTGCCTTCTCAGGCCGCCTCCTTCACCTTGGACAGTCTCGTCTGGAGTCGGGACTAGTCTCACGGGAGTGTATCACAGCCATATACCCACCCACAGCAGCCCAGTGCCAGCCAGCCACCCACAGGCTCTGTACCAGCCAGCCACCCAAAGGCCCTGTACCAGCCAACTACAGGCACTGTACCAGCCAGCCAGCCAGCCACCCACAGGCCCTGTACCAGCCAGCAAGCCACAGTCCCTGTGCCAGCCACCCACCCACCCACTACAGGGTGCCAGCCAGCCAGCCAGCCAGCCAACCACCCACCCACCCACCACAGGGTGCCAGCCAGCCAGCCAGCCACCCACCACAGGGTGCCAGCCAGCCACCCACAGGCCCTGTACCAGCCAGCCACCCACAGCCCCTGTGCCAGCCACCCACCCACCCACTACAGGGTGCCAGCCAGCCAGCCAGCCACCCACCACAGGGTGCCAGCCAGCCAGCCAGCCACCCACCACAGGGTGCCAGACAGCCAGCCACCCACAAGCCCTGTACCAGCCAGCCACCCACAGCCCCTGTGCCACCCACCCACCCACCACAGGGTGCCAGCCAGCCACCCACCAAATAAATAAATAATAAATAATATTATTGAGGAAAATATGCTAGGCCGGTGCACCCTTTGTTTGTTTTTTGATTTTTTACCCCCCTTATATTTACCTGTGCCCAATCTTGATCCAGTGATGTGCACAAGTGCAGTGGCTCTCTCGGTTCTCTCTCTCCTCATTGACTTAGAAACAACAGCTGGAGCCAGTGGCTTCTGCTCCTGTCAATCACAGCCAGTGAGGAGGGAGCAGGGGCGTAACTGAGCCATGCTCTGTGTGTCTGTGGACACACAGAGCGCGGTTTAGGATTACCATTTTACCGTGATTTAGGAGTACCACCATAGCAAGCCACTTCAATTCTCAGCAGGTGGGAGGAGCCAGGAAGGCTGGCAGGGGACCTGAGAAGGGAAGGATCTGGGCTGCTCTGTCCAAAACCAACTGCACAGAGGAGGCAAATATAAATTTTTTTAAAAATTAAAAAGGGATCCTTTAAAATAAAGGTAAAAAATGTCCTTCTATTTTTATCATCCCCTTAACTCCGTTTATACTTATCTCATTCCACCACTGTGCCCATCTGCGGTGGCTCTCTCCTCTCTCTCTGCTCACAGAAGCAACAGTGGCTGCCATTGACTCCTTCTGCTCTCACTCAAATCCTGTGAGCAGAGAGTGGGGGGCGGGGCGGGGCAGGGCTGAGCTGCGTTGTGTGCGTCAATAGACACACATATCTTTGCTCAGGAGTGAGCCCGCAGGTGTGCCCCCATGGGATGATGCTTTCTAATGCGGAACACTGAGAAGAGGAGAAGCTGAGAGCACCAGCCGGGGGACACCAGAAGAGGAGGATCAGGGCAATACTATTGCACAGGACTATTGGTGTGCCAACACGATGTGCCAGGTGTGCCTAGGCACACCCTAATCACCCTACGCTGGGCAGATTTCCCTTGCTGCTTTCCTACAGAAAAAGGGACTGGGGAATCTCTGTCCCTAGCCCCTTTCTCTGTCTCAAAGTGAGACATCAGGGGTCTGTTTAGACCAAGCCCCCCCCCCCACATGGGGCTCCTAAAAGAAAAATGTAAAAGAAAGACAATAATAAAACAATTATTGTTAAAAAAGTTATACAAAATAATGAAATTCTAAGTAATAATAAAAAAATATAAAAAAATAGACTACTGACACCAACCTCTGCCCTACCAACATAGTCCACTGATCTACTGACACCAACCTCTGCCCTACCGACATTGTCCACTGATCTACTGACACTGTCCATTGCCCTACTGCCCTATATACAGTATATATATATATATATATATATATATATATACATACACACACCCATGTGTGTTTGAGCTTTGGGGTGCACACCCTAATGAAATAGGCTACACACATCTATGTACAGGGCAAGTAAGTATGATACATATATTTTTTTTTAGATAACAAATTGACGTTTAGCAATCACTTTTATTCACAGTAATTCTTGATACCCTCTGAGCCCCACTATGAGAGTATAGAGTGGTGACCCAAATACTGGATGCTTTGCCCCTGTAAGCCCTGGTTCACACTGCCGTGACTTGTCATGTGACTTGAGAGTTCAAAGTCATATGACAAGTCGCGCCCTATTAACGTCAATGGAACCGTTCTAATCGATGCGACTCAAGTCGCTCTGACTTAGAAAAGGGTTCCTGCACCACTTTTGTGACTTCAATACCTTGCTTTGTGCACTCGTGTGCAGTCATGTTGGAACAGGAAGGGGCCATCCCCAAACTGTTCCCACAAAGTTGGGAGCATGAAATTGTCCAAAAAGTCTTGGTATGCTAATGTCTTAAGAGTTCCCTTCACTGGAACTAAAGGGCCAAGCCCAGCCCCTGAAAAGCACCCCCACACCATAACCGCCCCCCTTCCACCAAATGATTTGGACCAGTGCACAAAGCAAGATTCATAAAGACATGGATGAGTGAGTTTGGGGTGGAGGAACTTGACTGGCTTGCAAAGAGTCCTGACCTCAACCCGATAGAACACCATAGGGATGAATTAGAACCGAGACTGCGAGCCAGGCCTTCTTGTCTAATTTCAGTGCCTGACCTCACAAATGCGCTTCTGGAAGAATAGTTAAACATTCCCATTGACACACTCCTAAACCTTGTGGACAGCCTTCCCAGAAGAGTTGAAGCTGTTATAGCTGCAAAGTGTGGGCCAACTCAATATTGAACCCTCCGGACTAAGACTGGGATGCTATTAATGTTCATGTGCGTGTAAAGGCAGGCGTCCCAATACTTTTGGTAATATAGTGCACACACATACATATACACACCCACTTGTGTGTTTGAGCTTTGAGGTGCACACAACTTTTTAAAAAACTTCCTTCATTTGAATGTGAGGCTCGGTATACAATAAATTAATTAAATTTTCCTCTTTTCAGACGCGGGATGCCGTGAGACGCGGAGAATCCACCTCAGCAGCAAATTATTCCCGAACAACCCTTGGCTTGAATGTGGCAGCCCTTGTCCTGGGTATAGCAGGCTACATCTGCTGGATAGTCCTCTTAGTGATTTATAATCAACGTTACTACCACTACTACTCCAACTACGAAAACTACGGCTAAGGACTAACCTTATATCGCATGCACAAGACGTCATGTATAATCTCAGATTCCTTTTTACTAATAAAAAAAATTAAAATGGCGGCTTGCTCCTTATATTTTCTTCTTTCAATGAATGGTTTGGAAGCCTGAGAGTTACCTATAGGGATGCTGACCAATCAGCATGTGTGGTGCAACCCCTAGTGGCCTAGTGGGGAGAGCAAAGGATAAGAAGAACCATTGGAAATGGTACTATTTGTACCAAAATAAAAAATATGCAAAATAAGTGTGCAAAATGTGACAATAAATTAAAGTGTTTGTTCACCAATGCCAGAAGTCTGCCAAGAAAAATAGATGAGTTGGAAGCTCTGGTGCACGAGGAGAACTATGACTTAATTGGTATTGCTGAATCTTGGCTTCATTCTTCACGTGACTGGGCTATTAATATTCCTGGCTATTCTCTCTTTCGGAAGGACAGGGTAAAACGGAAGGGTGGTGGTGTCTGTCTCTATGTGAGAAGTGATCTGAAGTGAGAAGTGAGTGTGAAAGAGGACCTAGTTGATGCAGAGTGTGAGGAGTCTGAAGCAGTATGGGTGGAAATGTACATGGGAGTGCATAATAGGGATCGACCGATATAGTTTTTTAATTGCCGATACCGATATTTGGTAATCACGTATCGGTATCGGCCGATATTTTCGTACATTGAAAAAAAAAAATTTTTTTTTCTTTTTTTTACTTGACATGTACTGTTGTGGAGGGATCTGGGGGTCTAAAAGACCCCAAACCCCTCTTCTGCACTTAAAAGCATTCAAAACTACAAGTTTGGCTGTTTTGAATGCTGTCATTTTTTTTAATCTGGCGCAGTGTACCCGGAAGTGATATCATGACATCACTTCTGGGTTTTTGCATAGAGGCCCGATCAGAGCCAAATGCGGCTTTGATCGGGTCTTCGGCGGCCATGCAGGCTGGTTGCCCGGGTCTTCCGGTGGGACGGGAGACCCTGGCGAGCCGCGGCGTGAGGGGAGGGGGGAATGTCCCCTCCCGCTCCTTGTAAGGACAGCCGAGTGACTTCTCAGCCGCATCAGTTGTCATTACAAGACAGCCGACCGTCGGCTATGGACGCCGGTACCGGGGTGATGCCTCTAGCTGCAGGCATCACTCCGGTTCAAGCACTTTCCCAAAATATCTGTAATATCAGGGAAAGTGCTTGTCGGGCCTCGATATATCAGCTTTGCCGATAATCGGTCGATCCCTAGTGCGTAATACAAAGATTATCATTGGAGTTTTTTTATAGTCCTCCCAGTATTAATGAGGAGGTGGGGACTCAGCGAGGATGCCGATGCATGGGGTCGGCGGCCGCGATTGCCACCGGGCACCCGCGATCACTCCCTGTTGAGAGAGAATATATATAACATTTTGGGGTTCTAAGTAATTTTCTAGCAAAAAATACAGATTTTAAGTTGTAACCAACAAGTGTCAGAAAAAGGTTTAGGGTCCTTTCACACGGGCTTTCCGCCCAGCGGACTCAGTTTTGCTCAGCGGGGATCGGCGAATCGATGACTGTGCTTAGACGGAGCTGCCAGATCCCCCCACTCCACTATGGGAGATCGGATGAAAACGGGCCGCTGTCCAATTTCATCCGATCTTATCCGATCCTCCAGACGGATGGAAAATAGGGTTTCCATTCATCTGGATTTCACGGACAGGATCGGATAGCAGCGGGTGTCGGCGGACATGTCACCGCTGACATCTGCCGCTCCATAGGGGTGCATGGAGCATCTGATCAGGTCCGCCTGAAAAACTGAGAGGGACCTGATCGGAAAGCCCGTGTGAAAGGGGCCTTAGTCCCTTAAGAAGTTAAACTGCCCTCCTTTACAAGCGGAAGTTAATTTCTTTGATCTAAAACAGCCTTTCTCAACCTTTTCAACACAGAGGAATCCTTGAAATAATCTTCAGGTCTCAGGGAACCCCTGCTAAAAATGACCATATTTATAACTCATGATACATTCGTGTGATGGTCAGTGGGAAGAATGCTCCTTACATTTGTGGTCATTGGGAAGAATTACCCCCCTTACAGATAGCTAAAAGAAACAATGGTGTCATTGGGAACTTATCTGAGAGGCAGAAATTGCCCATTGCTCAAGGAACCCCTAGCAACCTCTAGAGCAGGGGTGTCAAACTCAATTTCATCATGGGCCACATCAGCATTATGATTGCCCTCAAAGGGCCAGTTATATCTGTAAGATTAGATGTCCAGAGCACCCCACGCCCCCTTACACCATTACATAAGATGTCAAGAGTCCCCCACCATTATAAGTTAAGAGTCACCCACCCTTCCATCACAATGCACCCCCCTTACCTTGTGCTACCGCCAGGAAGAAGATGTGGGTGGATCTGGGAAGAAGAAAGAGGAGAACTAGAGGAGGGCTGGAGTCAGAGTCTGCTGAATGCTGAGACCAGGGGAGGCAGAGACAAGGTGGTGTTGTGGCTGCACAGAGAGGTGCAGGATCCGTAGGAGGAGTTCTGCCCTCCTCTCTGCTGCAGACTGCTGTAAAGTGGGGTGTGCACAGCCTATTGCATTAGGGTGTGCACCCCGAAGCTCAAACACACATGTTTTTCTCTGCAGCCTCAGCTTCACGGAGCAGTGAATAAATGGGGAGTGCTCTGTGCTGAGCGGCTTCCTGTTCATTCACAAACTGAAACATAGTAAGCAGCTTACTATGCTTAAGTTATGAAAGAACACAGTGAGCGAGTGTGTTCACTGTGTTGATTTAGAAAAAGAAGGGGATGGTAAATTACATATTTACTAGCCCTTTCCCCAACTCTCCACCTTGAAACATACCCTGCAGCAGCCGGTGGGGAGAGGAGGGAAATCAGCAGCATTGCGGGGTGGGGGAGCCAACAAGGGGGAGGGGAGCCCATTCAGTAGAGGGAATCAGCATGGCACATAGTGATTAGGGTGTGCCCAGGCACACCTGGCACACCCCCTGCGCACACACCTATGGTGTGGGCAAAGACGAGCCTTTCTGCAGCAGCACAGAGAAGCACAGGATCTGACAAAGGAGTTCTGTCCTCTCTGCTGCCGAATACTGAGACAAGGTGGGGGCAGAGACAAGGGGGGTGCCGCAGCTGCATGAGAGGTGTGAGGGCCACATGAAATGGTCTGGGGGGGGGGGGGCGCTTTTGACATTGTGTTTGACACCTGTTCTCTAGAGCAGTGTTTCTCAACCTTTTTTTCAGTCAAGGCACCCTTTAAAACTGTAAACAATCTCAAGGCACCCTCAAAAATGATGGACAGTCTTGAGGCACCCCATTCTAAAATGTAAAAACTATTCTGATAGTTTTACATAATGCAGCAACATCAATACATTTTGGACATCCAAAGTTCGAGGTGATTTAGTCTTCCAAAGCAAATTTACTTTTGCAAACTGGTAGTGATTTCTCCTCTCCCTTAGTTTTGAGACCCCAAAGCTGATGGAAAGGAAAGGGGCAAGGGAGGGTCAAACAAGGATTATATGCAGGCAACTGACATCCTCCTTGTCAACTGATAATGTCATTGGTCGTTAATATGTTGGCAGCTAGAATGGTGTACAATGGAAACCTGTAGCTTTGTGAAACTAAAAGGCAAGTTTCATCCACCCACCGGCTTATATACAGTTTTTGGGGTAAATTTTAGGCATTTTGCCAAGGCACCCCTGAAGAAACCTCAAGGCACCCTGGTTGAAAAAGGCTGCTCTAGAGGAACCCTGGTTGAGCACCACTGATCTAAAAGAACAAAATGATACATTGTAAAACATTGTGTTTATAGTTATCTAGCAGCCTTAACAATGTTGATAAACATTTGCTGGAGGCTTTTTTTTTTTACAGCTGTGAGTGAGCAGAGAAAGGCTCTGTAAAAATCGAGGACATGCCATTTTAAGATCGTAAGGGGGGGATCATGATTTTTTAAGGATTAATTGAGAAGCTCTATGCAGTTGTAGTAAATGAATGGACCAAGGAACCAAGTGAATGAAGGCATGACAGGAGAATTCTTACCTTATATTCTGATCCAGTGCACACAATGGAGTCACTTCTGTATCAGGCGACAGGATCTCTTATAAGAAAGGACAGAGATCCCACAGAATAAAATTACAATAATTGCGTAAAAGCAACATAGAAGATAATTAATAAAGAAATTGCAACACAATCAGGGAGAATGATTTGTATATTCACAAGGAAGTAAACAAGGGACTCTCTCGCATGCAAATGGTTCAGGCTGTTGACCCAAAACAGTCTTTTAGAATTCCAATGCTTCAATATGTAATTAAATTGTATCAATTCAAGAAAAGTCCATCACACCCAGGGAAAAAATCTTCTTCCTCGTTCTGTGATATTTATGGATATTATTTAAAATTGCTATTAAATATAGACATCGGTGGCAGCTGATACCATTGGTGGCTCCCACCTATTGTTGTTGATAGGGAGGTGCATATGTGGGGGAGGGGGAGTTATCAAGATCTGCAGCCAGTGGTAACCAACTTGTATCATTTTCCATCCTTGTACGCAGGTCACACCCACAGCGGATTGGTTACCTATTTTGGCAGATTTCCTAGAATATGGGTTAGGTCATATTGGGATTAAGCAAAATTTAGTATAAAGGCAAGTGGCATCCTTCTTAGAGCTCATCAGTGTAAGAGAAGCTTCCCCTTTGTGAGGTATTGGACTCAGCTCAATCCTGTGCTTTTTGATGCCACTTCTGAGATCTTCCAGGAATTCTGACAGCATCGGAAAGACATCACAAAGCTATTTTACGAAGCCGATCCGACGCTATTTATTACCGCCATTGCAAGGTAGCTCCACCTTTGAAATCGCCGCAATGGTCCTTCCCGGTAAGTGTGAGGATAAACAGGAAATAATATTGTCCTGCTGATAACACATTGGGGGTGATTTACTAAAACTGGAGGGTGCAAAAACTGGCCCGGCTCTGCATAGAAACCAATCAGCTTCCAGTTTTTTTTTTTTGTCAAAGCTTAACTAAACAAACTGCAGTTAGAAGCTGATTGGAGAGTGTAAAGTTGCATTAAAGTCACACTGGAAATTGTGCGACTCTGGAATTGCACTAGTGTGAATGGAGCCAGTGGGGTTGGTTTACTAAAACTGGAGAGTGCAAAATATAGTGCAGCTGTGCATGGGAGCCAATCAGCTTCCAATGTTTAGTGCCGGTTCACACTTTTGCGATGCGGGAACACTGCGATTATACAGCGTGTTCCCGCATCACATCCGCAGCACAGGCAGTTCACACTGCCATATGCGATACGCTGGGGTGTCAATTCAAGGTTAACGACACCCCCAGATCAGATCGCATATCGCAGTGCGATCTGACAGTTTGCACAGGGAACGGATCGCACTGGTGTGAACCACCATGCGATCCGATTCTGCTGCGGACCAAAAAAAAAGGGTCCTTTGCGTGTTCATTGCGATTGCGGTGCGAATTCAGCTATACAAACTGTATAGCTGAACTCGCACCGCACAGACATTGCATGTGATTTTAGGAGCAGTGTGCTCCGAATCATATGCAATGTCTGTGATCGCAATAGTATGAACCGGCACTTATTGTGAAAGCCTAATTGAACAAGCTGAAGTTAGAAGCTGATTGGCTCCCATGTATAGCTGCATCAGATTTTTCATCCTCCAGTTTTAGTAAATCAAATCCATTTTGTCTCCCAGCTCCTGTATCTATAGTATTTAATCACCGCAGTTTTTTTTTTTTTTTTTTTTCAGAGATCAAATATTTTTTTTTTAAAGCAAGTTTGTTTTCTTGTTTATTTTTTTTATAACATTTTGCAAATAAATAATCTTTCTTTATAAATGTAGAAATTTTATTCTGCTACATTTCTTCTTCTGTAGGAAAGTTATAGAGTCCACAAACTATGGTATATATATATATGTCTGAAAATCGATCAATTCTGATGTCCTGATGGGGACTGTATCTAATCGCCTGGGGCCAGAAATGCCAGGACAGTACAAATATTCCTCAAATTATTCCTTTTTGAAAAGTAGACAGTCCAGGGTATTTAGTAAGAGGCATGGTGAGATTTTTGAAGTTGTCAGTTTTTGTAACAATTTTTGGGAAAAATTATGAAATGTAAAAAACAAATGTTGTTTTTTTTCCCCCACAATTTTAAAAAATGTTTACATACTGTCACCAGTACAGTACAGCATCATCATATAACTGGTGTGGTGTGGCAGTGATCAGTATGTAAAAAAATGCACATGGTACAAACAGGGCCAATCACAGCCCATCTGTACCATGTGATTAGCTGATGCCAATCACAGCTAATCACAATGGTAAAAACGGATTGAATAGTTCTCTCTCTCTCTCTCTCTCTCTCTCTCTCTCTCTCTCTCTCTCTCTCTCTCTCTCTCTCTCTCTCTCTCTCTCTCTCTCTCTCTCTCTCTCTCTCTCTCTCTCTCTCTCTCTCTCTCTCTCTCTCTCTCTCTCTCTCTCTCTCTCTCTCTCTCTCTCTCTCTCTCTCTCTCTCTCTCTCTCTCTCTCTCTCTCTCTCTCTCTCTCTCTCTCTCTCTCTCTCTCTCTCTCATATTAAAATAGGGTGGGCATGAATGGGTTAATTTTTTGCTTTATCCTACCTAAAATACACTGACCCTGACCTTGACATTTGACCCTAACTCTAAACCTGACAATGACCTAGACCTAATCTACTTATTTTAGGAGGCTCCTACAGCAGAGGGAGCCATTGGCTCCTGCTGCTGTCAATTAAATCCTGAGAGAAGGGGGGGCCAATACCCCGAGGGGCCAGACTGAACTGCATGTGTCTATAGATGCACACAGCCCAGCTTGGGAGTGCAAGGGCTTGCTATGAGGACACTTGGAGGAGTGGAGAACGGTGACGGGGGTAATCCCAGAAGAGGAGGTGATGACTGTGCCAAAACCATTGCACAGAGCAGGTAAGTATAACACGTTTTTGATTTTAGGAAAAAAAAACATTAAAGCACTTTGACAGCATGATAAATATCATATTGAGTCACCCAAAAATGGTTCCGTTTTTCAATGGGAACTTTAACCAAAACCTTTTTGTCTCAGATAGAGCGGGGGAAGACCAGGTTTGGTTTTTGTTGTCTCCATTGGAAACATTTCCTCTAACTTGCTGCCATGAATGGTGGCCAAGGTGACCAGAGGTGGTGGGAAATTTCCACAATCAGTCTCTGTTTCTTTTTTTTTTTAATTTCCAAGATTGAAGATTTTCACCAGCAAATTTCCCTGAGATAATCTTTTTTTTTTTTTTTTTTGCTCCCTTTCAGCTGGAGAAATGCGTATCATTCAATGTACTAATTCCATCCAACATCGAATATATCTTGTGTTGTAAAGACAAAATACCTTCGGTGGTCAGAACAAGGCCTTCCACCTATTAAAAAAAAAAGAGATGATCTACAGCAATGAAATGGTCGACCAAGAGGGATTTTCTTCACCCTACCCATCTGCTCCACCTGCTGAACTTTCCAGACAAACTGTTCCACCACCCCCGACCGACTAAGCCACCTGTAATTTATGAAATGCCCATTTACGTCACAGAGTCATCTAAACACATCTATGACACCCCGCATGAACCTGGAGTTGTGACAACTCAACCCATCACAATGGCCCTTGGACAACCGGCCTGTAGGGATTATCTTGCATGGTCCATAGTGAACCTGGTCTTCTGTAACATTATTTTTGGCATTGTGGCGACTGTATTCTCCTGTAAGGTAGGTAAAAGCACCGCTACTTTATAAGAAAATGCATTTCTTGTTTGATTTTTTTTTTTTTTTGGTGCCGTGACCCGGATACGAACCGGGGCTGCTGCGGTCACAACGCAGTTCTTGTGTGATTTAAGTATTATTTTTCTTGCAAAAAAATGTAAATACAATCTGCCTAATGTAGCTAAATGTATCAAGACACAGTAGGGTTTAACCATTTCTGTACCGAGCCTATTTCTGACACTTGTTGTTTACAAGTTAACTACTTCCCGACCACCCGCCACCTTTTTACTGCGGCAGGGTGGGCTTTCCTGCGCGAACCGATGCAGGTCTACGTCGGTCACCTGCGGGGAAGCCGATGCGTGTGTCAGGTGGCTCTGATTGCCGCCTGACACCCGCGATTGTTCCCCGCTGAGAGAGAAGAATGGTCAGCTGTTGTAAACACAGCTGCCCGTCCTTCTCCCTGCAATGATCATAGAGCTCCTGTGATCCTTCTATATAGGATCACATGTCTCTATGGTCATTTCAGAAGCCAGGCCCCTCCACAGTTAGAATCACTCCTCTAGGGTCACATTTAACCCCTTGATCACCCACAGTGTTAACTCTTTCCCTGCCAGTGCCATTGTTACAGTGACAGTGCATATGTTTTTTAGCACTGATTACTGTAGTAATGTCACTGGTCCCCCCAAAAGTGTCAAAAATGTCAGCCAGGGGTCCGATCTGTCCGCCACAATGTCGCAGTGCCGCAAAAAGATCGCAGATCGCCGCCATTACTAGTAAAAAAAAAATAATTAAAATGACATAAATCTTTCCCGCAGTTAGTAGACGCGATAACTTTTGCGCAAACCAATCAAAATACGTTTATTGCGATTTTTTTTAACCAAAAATTTGTAGCAGAAAACAAATTGGCCTAAAATGTTAAAAAATTTTGATTTTTACTTTTTTTTTTTTTTTTTTTTTGAGAATGTCACAGCAGAAAGTGAAAAATATTGTTTTTTTTTTTTTTGCAGAATTGTCGCTCTTTTTTTGTTTATAGCGCAAAAAAATAAAAATCGCACAGGAGGTGATCAAATACCAACAAAAGAAAGCTCTATTTAAGGGAAAAAAAGGACATCAATTTTATTTGGGTACAGCGTCGCGCAATTGTCCGTTAAAGTAACGCATTGCTGAATCGGAAAATAGGGCCTGGTCAGGAAGGGGGCAAATCCTTTCGGTCTTAAAGTGGATAAAATCTGTATTTTTAGCTAGAAAATGACTTTGAACCCCTAAATATTATAGATATTTTTTTTTAGCAAAGACTCTGGAAATGGGTCATTGCAATATTTTTTTGCCACGCGGTATTTGCGCAGCGGTCTTTCAAACGTCATTTTTTGGAAAAAAATACATTTCACCACTTTTAAAAAAAATGGAAACAGTTAAGTTATACCATTTTTTTTGTATATTGTGAAAGATGATGTCACGCCGAGTAAATAGATACCTAACATGTTGCGGTTTCAAATTGCGCACATCCGTGGAATGGTGACAAACTAAGGTACATAAAAATCTCCACAGGCGGCGCTTTAAAATTTTTTAACTGTTACCAGTTTAGAGTTACAGAGTAGCTCTTTTTTTTTTTTTTTTTATTATTTCTCTTGCTCTGGCAATCATGGCAATACCTTACATGTGTGGTTTGAACAGCGCTTTCATTTGCGGGCGCAACTTACTTATACGTTTTCTTTCTTGCGCGAGATCACGGCGACGGGGGCGCTTTAATTTTTTTTTCCTATTTATTTTATTTAATTTTTTAATTTTAGTACAGTTTAAAAAAAAAAAATCGGATCACTTTTATTGCTGTCACAAGCAATGTAAACATCCCTTGTGACAGTAATAGGCAGTGATAGGTACTCTTTATGGAGGGATTGGGGGTCTAAAAGACCCCGGACCCCTCCACTGCACTTCAATGTATTCAAATTGCCAAAATTGGCATTTTTGAATACTGTCAGTTTTTCAAATTCGGCGCCTTTAGCCGCAGAGTAACCCGGACGTGACGTCATCATGCCACTTCCGGGTTACTACATCAGAGACGCAATCAAAGTCGAATTCGGCTTTGATCGGGACACCAACCAGCCGTTGGATGTGCCGGCTGATTGCTCGGGTTTCCCGGTGGAACGGAAGACCCAGGCAGAGCTGCGGAAGGTGGCGGAAGGGGGGCATCCCCTCCCACTCGCTGGGATATCGGCCGAACGCCTCCGGAGCTGCATCGGCTTTTATCACCTGAAAGCCAACCGCAGGCTCTAAAAAATGGTACCAGGATGATGCCTCTAGCTGCAGGCATCAACCTGGTACAACCACTTCTCTGAGCAAGTGCTGTGTTTTCTGTTAATCAATTCCTATTTTGGATGCATTGCACAATGGATGTCAGACTCCGTCTAACTTAGAGCACTTCTTGACTAGTCTGGACCTATAGTAATTATTGAAATCAGGAGTGCTACATAGTGAGAGAACTAAAATATTCATCAGCTAATTCTCACCCAGCAATTAGATGCTTTGGAAACCGTAATGGATCACAAACTAGAGGTCCCTGAATTGCATCCCGGACGAGCCCCCAAATAGATGTTTTAGCTTCTAATTTTCTTCTTCAAAAAATTTAAATTTACAAGCATTTATTTTCTACTGTTATTTAGGCCTACAGTCCCCATTAAAGTTCAGGAAAGAAAATGGATTCCCACATCTAAAATTAGCCAATTAATAAATATCTTTCAGTCTTGTGTTTGCCCTTTATTCTAGTTGGTTACTTTGTTCAGCACGTTATTTGTCACAATAGACCTGATTAACTAAGAAAATGAGAAATAGCATTTATAGATAACTACAGTATGTCTTTCTTTAATCTTTTCAGGTTAAATGCTTTAGAAAGTGAGGTCTTTTGAACTGTATTGCTTTCTATCCTCCAATAGAAGTATTTGCATTAAAAAAAAAAAAAAGAAAGTGAGGTCCTGGTGGGTGGGGCTGTAAAATTTCAAGTACAATAAAGGTCCTTTCAAACGAGTGATCAGATCTGCTTTTTAGGTGGATCTGATCGGACCCTC
>NC_138779.1:215431735-215469235 GCF_965119305.1 Pelophylax lessonae | reverse complement strand
GGAGCGCTACTTGACCAAGTCGCCTGACAAGTCGGAGTAGTGTGAACCGGCTCTAAGAGTGCCCTCCTTTTTTTTATTTTATTTTATTTTTTATTTGAGAACATATACACTATGTATCTATTTAGCCACGCGAGGCAAAATCAGAAATAAAAAATCCCAGCTCAATTCACCAACAAGTTTGCTCACCAACCAAATTATTCTGTCTAACATTATGCGTTAAAAACAGGAGATTTAGTTAGCACACATTTGCAAAAGCAAGCGTAAGTTGCAGAGACATTTCACGGCACCCTATATTACCTGCAGTCCGAATTCCTGTAAATTTATGAGAGTCTCCATAGTGGCAGCACATGCACTCCAATGGATAGATTTTTGTTTACTATTTATTTAGCCATTTAAGAGCCCATTCACACTGCTGCGACTTGTCAGGCGACTTGTCAGCCTGACAAGTCGCGGTCGGTCGAGGGTCCATTGAGTAGTACAGGACCCGTTCTAATAGGAGCGACACAAGTCGCTCCGACTTAGAAAAAGGGTCCTGTACTACTTTGGGGCGACCTCGGAGCAACTTGCATAGACTTCCATTATGTGAAGTCCCTGCAAGTCGCGCCGAAGTGTGAACCGGCTCTTAAGGCTCTTTTTCCGGGTTGTTTTTGTTTTATTTCCCCTGAGATTCTTTTGCCTCCCTCTTTCCTTCTTCTGTTTTCATGTGTGTACAAATTGTATCAATGCTAACTATTTGACACTCATTGTATATATATATATATATTTATTTATTTTTTGCTCTGTATGTGAAATACTAATAAATATATTTGTAAAACAAATTTTTCTTTATTATTTATAAATTATTTTAACAGTGGACCAAATGCTACTTACGTTAAAAAATCATGTTTAACTACTTCCAGTCCGGGCTAATTGTCTGGGCTAATTTTGACATTCCTCGCCTGTATGTAAAAAAAACCCCCAGCATTTAATGCTAGAAAACTAGAGAAAAGGAGAGAAGACTGTAAACTTTAATACACAATAGAACAATAAGTAACTCACATGGAGTAGGTAAAGGTGAGCATAATAAGTAGAAGATCAGGCAGATAGATCATCCGGTTAGTGAGTGGTCATCTGTCACGGCAGCGCCCTGCAATCTGCTCCCGGCTGGTCCCCGTGGGGCCGGCCGTATGGTGGATGGAATTCCAAAGTGAGGCTTGGAAAGCAGAGGTCTGGCGACGTGGCTGGATGACGTCACCAGTCCCAATAAGCATATTTTGATTGGTTTGCGCAAAAGTTATCGCGTCTACAAACTAGGGGAAAGATTTATGTAATTTTATTTATTTTTTACGATCTGCGATTTTTAGCGGGACTGCGACATTGCGGCGGACAGATCAGACAAAAAAAAAAAGATGATTTTTACATGTAGGAGAGGGGTGCCAGAAAAGGCCCTGTATAGAAGTGATTAAAGTGATCCTAAAGGTTTTATTTTTTTAATAACAAACATGTCATACTTACCTGTTTTATGTAATGGTTTTGCACAGAGCATCACCTATCCTCTTCTTTTAAAGCCCCCACCGCCCACTGCCCACCGCCCACCAAGTGTCCCCAATAGCAAACCTTTTGCAATGGTGTCACTCAGGCAGGCTCATTCCTGAGCCACCCCCTGTAAATAGACATTGTCCATTCATCCACAGAGCATGACTCGGCCCCGCCCTCTACTCTCTCCCCATAGGCTCACTTGCTGTGATTGACAGCAGCCAATGGCTCCCTCTGCTTTGTACTGTATGAGCCAATGAGGAGATAGAGACCCAGGAGAGCCACTGCTCTTGTACACATTGCTGGAGAGACCCCCGGGCCCCATACTAATGGTTGGGACCCTGACTCCAGATTCCAGGTCTCCTGATCGTGGTGGTAGCCTCAAATTGGCTAGCACAGGGATTAGTCACTGTAAAGCCCACCCCTGTGTTTCTCTCTTTGTGAATGGAGAGAAAGATACATTGTATCTTTCTCTTTCCTTGCAGAGAGAAAAAAATGTGTGTGTAAAATAAATAAATATATAATTATTTCAGTGAGTTTGAGTCGCTCCCGCCCCCTCCACAGCCCAGCGCTCCAGTGAGCATGAGGAAGGGCGGGGTGGGGTGGGGATCAGACAGTCATCACTGATAGTCATCAGCTCCCTTTGCACCAAACTCTGAGAACTGAGCGATCAGAGGTGTTTGATCGCTCGGTTTCCAGTCTTAGAGCTGCTGGGGGACAGATGCTGCATCGGAGCGATGCTGCATTCACTTAATTAGGTATGAATCCAATACTTTTCTTTTAACCCCTTATCCACAAGAAGATTTACCCCCTTCCTGACCAGGGCATATTTTTCAATACGGCATTGTGTTCATTTAACTGACACGTGCGCAGTCGTGTGACGCTGTGGAAGTGCAGGATCATGTACTAGGTCCTGCGCAGGAGAGCCACCCTGCCTTCATATATATATGTAAGTTGTACGGTTAGCAACTAGTTAAAGTGGAGCTCCACCCAAAAATGGAAGCTCCCCTAATCTGAATCCCCCCACCCCTCCAGTGCCACATTTGGCACCTTTTGGGGGGGCGGGTACCTGTCCCCACTTCTGGGAGATCGTGCCGCCCTCCTCCTTCACCCAATGCCGAGCTATTTAGAAAGCGCAGCACACTTCGCTCATGTGCAGTAGAGGGCCAGCTGTGAAGTCGCAAGGCTTCACTGCCAGTTTCCTTTACAGACAATGGCGGCAGCACCCGAGAGCTGATGGAAACATTGGCTGGGTTGCAGACATTGCTGGATTCCAGGACAGGTAAGTGTCCTAATATTAATAGTTATCAGCTACAGCATGTGCAGCTGGGGGGGGGGGGGGCAGAACTCCGCTTTAATGAATGGGAATGAAAAATGTTCTAATTAATAAAGGAATGAAGGTCATTGAAGTGCAGTTGTAGCAAATGAATGAATCAATGAGAGAGAATAATGGCATCTCTGGGGAATTCTTACCTTATATTCTGATCCAGTGAACACAATGGAGTCACTTTTGTTTCAGGTGACAGGTTCTCTTTTATAAGAAAGAAAGGACATCGATCCCACAGAATAAAGTTACAATAATCGTGTAAGTCCCGGTTCACACATATGCAATGCAAATCCACTGCGGGTTCCCGCATCGCACTCAACTTCCAGGCAGTTCACGCTGCCATATGCGAATCGCTGGGGGTGTCAATACAAAGTTAACGACACCCCCAGATCAGTTTGCATGTCGCAGTGCGAACTGTCAGTTCAGACATGAAATGGATCGCATAGTTGTGAACACCCATGCGATCCGATTCTGGTGCGGACCCAAAAAAAAGGGTCCTGTGTAAGTTGTGTATGAAGGCAATGCAAATTCAGCCATATGGCTGAATTCGCATCGCAAAGACATTGCATGTGATTTGCAAAGCAGTGCGCTCCGAATCACATGCGATGTCTGTCATTGCATATATGTGTGAACCGGCTCTAAAAGCAACATAGAAGATAATCAATAAAGAAATTGGAACAATCAGGGAGGATGATTTGTATATTTACTAAACATAGCACAAGGAAGTATACAAAGGACTCTCTCACAAGTAAATGGTTCAGGCTGTGACCCAAAAAAGATTTTTTTAGAATTCCAATGATGCAATATGTAAATAAATTATATAATCAATTCAAGAAAAGTACATCACACCCTGGAAAAAAATCTGCTTCCTCGTTCTGTGATATTTATGGAAATTATTTAAATTTGCTAGTGAAACAATTTTCTTTAAATATAGACATTTGTGTCAGCTGATACCATTGATGGCTCCCACCTATTGGCGTTGATAGGGAGGTGCATAGGTGGGGGGGGGGGAGAGCCATCAAGATCTGCAGCCAGTGGTAACCAATTTGTATCATTTTCCATCCTTGTGCGCAGGTCACACCCACAGGGAATTGGTGGGTGTGACCAATTGAGGGGAAAGCTCAGAGGGATGGAATTGTTCTCATGGGAGGAAGGAATGAGCATCAAGAGTGGGTATAGAGCCGCAGGAGGTGTACATAGCTAAATGTATCAAGACACAGTAGGGTTTCAAAAGCACAATTCCTATCACTTTCAATCACAGGTGGACATAGGACCAAACCTTCTTGTTAATTGCATACAACGGGCTTCCTGTTTTAAATATTTTGCACAATGGATCTCAGACTCCTTCTATCTCAGAGCACTTCTTGACTAGTCTGGGTCTATAGTGATTATTTAAACCAGGAGTGCTATATAGTGAGAGAGATAAAATATTCATTAGCTAATCCTCAACCAGCAATTAAATGCTTTGGAAACCGTAATGAATCACAAACTAGAGGTCCCTGGAGTGCATCCCGGACGAGCCCCCAAATAGATTTTTTAGCTTATAATTGTCTCCTAAAAATGTTAAATTAATAAGCATTTATTTTCTTTTGTTATTTGAGCCTATAGCACCCAATAAAGTTCTGAAAAAAATGTTATTTCGACATCTAAAATCAGCCAATCATTAAATATCTTTCAGTTTTGTGTTTGCCCTTTGTTCTGGTTGGTTACTTTGTTCGGAACGTTATTTCTGCTCGCAACAGGGCTGATTAACTAAGAAAATGAGAAATAGCAGGTATAGATCACAGTATATCTTGCTTTAATCTTTTCAGGTTAAATGCTTTAGAAAGTGAGATCTTTTGAACTTTATTTCTTTCTATTCACCAATAAAAGTGTTGGTATTAAAAAAGAAAAGAAAGCGAGGTCCTGGTGGGGCTGTAAAATTTAAAGTACAATATAGTCTTATATATGCTGTAACATGCAGTCCGGCTGAGTTTTTTGCATTGTTTGGTCGTAAAAGGTGTGAGCGGCAGCCTACAACAGGACCCCAACAGTTGCAGATGTGTACAAGGACCAGCCTGGAGCGGTGTCCTTAGGAATGAGGCCCCATTTTTTGTAAAATAAATCTGCATGTCTTGGACACGAAGTGTAATACTTATAGAAATAATAAGATTTATGTTGTTCAATTCCTCCCTCTAGACGCAGGATTCTGTGAGAAGTGGGGACTCTGTCTCAGCAGCGAGTAATTCCAGAAAAGCGTTCATCTTCAACGTGACGGCACTCGTCTTGGGCATAGTACTGCATGTTGCTTGGATAGCAGTGGTCATCCATCAGTCCCAACACCATGTGGTCCAAACACATTTCTATGACAACAGTAATATTCAGAGTGATTTTACTCTTATTGTACATAATTAAGATCCAGTTGATGTTGTGTGTATATGTATATTAATTTGCTGTCCCCTCAAAATAACTCAACACACAGCTATTAATGCCTAAATTGCTGGAAACAAAAGTGAGTACACCCCTAAGTAAGAATGTCCAAATTGGGTCCAATTAGCCATTTTCCCTCCCCGGTGTCATGTGACTCGTTAGTGTTACAAGGTCTCAGGTGTGAATGGGGAGCAGGTGTGTTTAATTTGGTGTTATTGCTCTCACTCTCTCATACTGGTCATTGGAAGGTCAACATGGCACCTCATGGCAAAGAACTCTCTGAGGATCTGAAGATAAGAATTGTTTCTCTACATAAACATGACCTAGGCTATACGAAGATTGCCAAGACCCTGAAACTGAGCTGCTGCATGGTTGCCAGGACCATACAGCAGTTTAACAGGACTGGTTCCACTCAGAACAGGCCTCGCCATGGGCAATCAAAGAAGTTGAGTGCTTGTGCTCTGCGTCATATCCAGAGGTTGTCTTTGGGAAATAGATGTATGAGTGCTGCCAGCATTGCTGAAGAGGTTGAAGGGGTGGGGGGTCAGCCTGTCAGTGCTCAGACCATACGCCGCACACTGCATCAAATTGGTTTGCATGGCTGGCAACCCAGAAGGAAGCCTCTTCTAAAGATGATGCAGAAGAAAGCCCGCAAACAGTTTGCTGAGGACAAGCAGACTAAGGACATGGATTACTGGAACCATGTCCTGTGGTCTGATGAGACCAAGATAAACTTATTTGGTTCAGATGGTGTCAAGCGTGTGTGGCGGTAACCAGGTGAGGAGTACAAGGACAAGTGTGTCTTGCTTACAGTCAAGCATGGTGGTGGGAGTGTCATGGTCTGGGGCTGTATGAGTGCACTGGGGAGCTACAGTTCATTGAGGGAACCGTGAATGCCAACATGTACTGTGATATACTGAAGCAGAGCATGATCCCCTCCCTTCAGAGACTGGGCCGCAGGGCAGTATTGCAACATGATAACAACTCCAAACACACCTCCAAGATGACCACTGCCTTACTAAAGAAGCTGAGGGTAAAGGTGATGGACTGGCCAAGCATGTCTCCAGACCTAAACCCTATTGAGCATCTGTGGGGCATCCTCAAATGGAAGGTGGAGGAGCGCAAGGTCTCTAACATCCACCAGCTCTGTGATGTCATCATGGAGGAGTGGAAGAGGACTCCAGTGGTAACCTGTGAAGCTCTGATGAACTCCATGCCCAAGAGGGTTAAGGCAGTGCTGGAAAATAATGGGGGCCACACAAAATATTGACACTATGGGCCCAACGTCACTTAGGGGTGTACTCACTTTTTTTGGCAGCGTTTTAGACATTAACGGCTGTGTGTTGCGTTATTTTGAAGGGAACAGCAAATTTACACTGTTATACAAGCTGTACACTCACTACTTTACATTGTAGCAAAGTGTCATTTCTTCAGTGTTGTCACATGAAAATATAGAATAAAATATTTACAAAAATGTGAGGGGTGTACTTACTTTTGTGAGATACTGTATCTGCACTGTTGCTCTATGTGTTCATACTTTCTTAAGACGTACCCTTTTTAGTGTGCCCTCCTTTTTTTTTTTTTTTTTATTTGAGAACATGTACACTATGCATTTAGGTTACTATTTAGCCTTTCAGGGTTGTTTTTGTTTTATTTCCCCCGAGATTCTTTCGCCTCCCTCTTTCCTTCTTCAGTTTTCATGTATGTACAAGTTGTATCAATGCTCACTATTTGACACTCATTGTGTGTATTTGTTTTTTTGCTCTGTATGTGTATTACTAATAAATATATTTGAGGAAAAAAAAAAAGATATAAAATAAACTGTCGCTTCCTATGTCTTTTGATTTATTTTTTATTTATAAATCCTCCTAACGATGAACCAAATACTTACACAGTGGGCCAATTCTGACATTCCTCTCCTGCATGTAAAAAAACAAAGTTTTTGTGAGAATACTACCCAAGCGTTATATATATTTTTTTTTTTAGCAGGGTCCCTAGAGATTAAAATAGTGGGTGTTGCATGTTTTTACAGTAGCTCACAAAAGTGAGTACACCCCTCACATTTTTGTAAATATTTCATTCTATATTTTCATGTGACAACACTGAAGAAATGTCACTTTGCTACAATGTAAAGTAGTGAGTGTACAGCTTGTATAACAGTGTAAATTTGCTGTCCCCTCAAAATAACTCAACACACAGCCATTAATGTCTAAACCACTGGCAACAAAAGTGAGTACACCCCTAAGTGATAATGTCTAAATTGGGCAGTGTCAATATATTGTGTGGCCACCATTTTTTTGCAGCACTGCCTTTCAGGGTCTTGGCAATCTTTTTATATCTCAGGCCATCTTTATTTAGAGCAACAATTCATTTTTTCAGATCCTCAGAGAGTTCTTTGCCATGAGGTGCCATGTTGAACTTCCAGTGACCAGTATGAGAGAGTGAGAGCGATAACACCAAATTTAACACACCTGCTCCCCATTCACACTTCTAACACTAACGAGTCACATGAGACCGGGGAGGGAAAATGGCAAATTGGGCCCAAAAATCTTTATTCTTTAAAAAAAAAATCAGTAGATATCCATAACTATGTACCACCAAATTAAAGCCCACATTTCACAGAGTTGTCCCTGTGTGATGGAATATTATTATTATAATAGAAGCTGTATATAGCACCAACAGTTTGCATAGCGCTTTACAATATGAGGGAAAACAATACAGTTACAATACAATTCAATACAGGAGGAATTAGATGTCCCTGATACAGCTTACAATCTAAAAGGGAGGGTCAAGTGAAACTGTGGGGGATGAGCTGATGGAAAAAATGGAAGTACCGTTGTTAGGTGTGGGTAGGATAGGCTTCTCTGAAGAGGAGGGTGTAACGGAACTGCAACCCACACTTTACTTGTGGACTTTCGTCAGTATTGAACATAGATACCAGATTTTCCAGCCGCCCCCATACAAAGCTAGTCGACAACTTAGTTTTTACTGAAACCTTTCCTTTATTGAACAGTCACACAGAATTTATATACAGCATGGACCTCCCCCTCCTGTTGAGATTACCACACACAGGTCAGGGGTTGCCTGATTACATTATCATATGCAGATGAAATTGTATACAGCAATAGAATTAACCTGAACTAATTATCTAGCCATCTGGACAGAAACAATATGTGAGTTCATTGACATTTAACAATGGGACGGACAGGCTTAACAGAATCCACATCACATCTTAATACACAGACAATAGGGAGAGCCTGTCTCTGACATTGAAGTTCAATACACCTTATCGTAAGTGTAAATACAAAACCCATTGGAAGCAATCCAAACCATTACGCAGTGTCCATTAGGTATTTGTCTTTCACACCCAGTGACAGTGAGTACCGTCGCAGAGGGTTTTCAGGAGTTATCTAAAACACAGGAGTCAAACACAAGGCCCTGGGGCTGAATGCGCCCCCCCCCCCCCAAGGCCATTTCATGTAGCCCCCGCACCTCTCCTGCAGCTGCGGCACCCACCTTGTCTCTGTCCCCATCTTGTCTCTGTAGTTGGCAAGTTAGCAGAGAGGACAGAACTCCTTTGCCAGATCCTGCACTCCACCTTTGCCCCCCCTTTTCATCAGTCCACAGCAGAGAGGAGGGCAGAACTCCTCCTACACCTCTCTGTGCAGCTGCAATGCCACCTTGTCTTTGCCTCCCCTGGTCTCAGCATTCAGCAGACTCTGGAAGCTGACTCCAGCCCTTCTCTCGTTCTCCTCCAGACCCTGCACTACTTCACAGATCCACACGCATCTTCTTCCTGGCAGCAACACAAGGTAAGGGGGGTGCATTGTGACGGAAGGAAGGGTGGGTGACTCTTGACTTCTGATGGTGAGGGGGGGCTCTTGACATCTCATGTAAGGGTGAAAGGGGGCGTGGGGTGCTCTGAGCATCTAATCTTACACATATAACTGGCCCTTTCAGGGCAACCATAATGATGATGCGGCCCACGATGAAATTGAGTTTGACTTCCCTAGCCTAAAAGCTAATAGAGTTGGAGATAAATCGGACAGATTGGGGTAAGGAGTTCCATGGGATTGGAGAGGCTCTGGAAAAGTCCTGGAGGCGAGCATGGGAGGAGGTGACGAGGGAGCTGGAGAGCAGGAGGTTTTGAGAAGAACGAAGAGAGCGATAAGGTTGGTATTTTGAGACTAGGCCTGGGGCTAAATTGTGGATGGCTTTCAATAGAGTGAAATGTTAGTAACTTGTTGCTATGGATCTGAGCTTGCATGCTAATGTGTGTCAGAAGTATTGTGTTGGGCTCTTTGTGTATTTCCTAAAGGAAGATAGGTGAAGACTGTGGTTATGACCGGCCTTTAACAATGCTGTAACAGCAGCCCATAGTAATTAGAAGGGGCGGGGGAGGGGGACATTGACATGTCAATCTGTATAACACGCACTACTTAAAAAAAAAAATTTCATTGGGCACTGAAGACCAGAACAACTCAGAGGAAGCCCATAGACCTGGAGCAAAGGAAGTTCAGTCCATAGAAGAGGGGAAGACTTTGGCTGGAGGCGGTGAGACGGATTGAAGCGTAGAAGAACAGAGTCCAGGAAAAAGACCAATCCAAAAGAGAGCAAAAAAAGAAAAATGTACTCTATCAGTGACGTCAAAGTAGAAGCAACCCCACCACCTTATTCGCCCCCAGCGGCCTTTCCACCACCATATCCTCGCCCTTCAGGAATGGGTGCAGCAGCTCCTCCAATCTACCCTCCAGGTCCTCTTGGCCAACCAAGCTATTATCCAAATCCGGGTCCAGGATACCCTCCCTATCCGGGGTTTATCAATCCACCACCAGGCTTTCCATATGGCGCACTACCTGCACCTCCACTTCCGGTAGTGAGTTCAGTTGTTGTGACAACTACCAGTAACGTGGTGGCTTTACCTCAGCGAATCTACAAGACTTACCTGTCATGGTCCATCTCCAACCTGCTCTTTTGTTTCCCTCTCTTCGGACTTGTGGCTGTGATATACTCTGTCAAGGTAAAACCTATAGTGTAAATAAGTGGTCTCCAAACTGCGGCCCTTTGCTTGCTTTTAACTTGCCATTGGGGCATTATTACCCCCACTGTTAGCAACAGTGGGGCATAGTTATTGACACTGACAATAAGGCACTAGTCCTTCCACTGACACCAACAATAGGACACTATTTCTCCCACTGACACCAATGATGCGGCACTATTCTTCACACTGACACCAATGATGGGGCACTAGTCATCCCACTGACACCGAGGATGGGGCGCAATTCCTTGCAGTGACACCAATAATGGGCCACTATTCCTCCCACTGACACCAATGATGGGGCACTATTCCTCCCATTGAAACCAATGATGGGGCACTATTTCTCCCACTGACACCAATGATGGGGCACTATTCCTCCCACTGACACTAATGATGGAGCACTATTCCTCCCACTGACACCAATGATGGGGCACTATTCCTCCCACTGACATTAATGAGGGGGCACTATTCCTCCCACTGACACCAATGATGGGGCACTATTCCTCCCACTGACACCAATGATGGGGCACTGATTCCTTCCACTGATACCAATGATGGGGCACTATTCCTCCCACTGACACTAATGATGGGGCACTATTCCTCCACTTATACCAATGATGGGGTACTATTCCTCCCACTGACACCAATGATGGGGCACTATTCCTCCCACTGACACCAATGATGGGGCACTATTTCTCCCACTAACACTAATGATGGGGCACTATACATCTCAATGACACAAATGATATGGCACTATTCCTCCTATTGACACCAATGATTTGGCACTATTCCTCTCATTGACACCAATAATATAGCACTATTCCTCCTATTGACACCAGTGATGGTGCACTATTCCTCCCACTGACACCAGTGATGGGGCACTATTCCTTCCACTGACACCAATGATGGTGCACTATTCCTCCCACTGACACCAATGATGGTGCACTATTCCTCCCACTGACACCAGTGATGGGGCACTATTACTCCCACTGACACCAATGATGGGGCACTATTCCTCCCACTGACACCAATGGCCAACCTAATCTCCATTTGAGTTATGTTCATTGATAGAGGACAATGTCTAGAGGACAGAGATGACACTGAACCATGTATTGTGCCCTTCTCTGGGTCATCCTGCTGAAGGGACATGATTTTAAGGCAAGAAGGAGGAGGACTTTGTTTGAATTTTGGTTTTGCACTTATTCATTCATTTGTATATTGCACAATTCTATGGTCATGAGTTACCATTATCATACACATATAGCGCATTTATTGGCATATAACTTGCACAGGCGTATAACACACACCATCATTTTAGGAGGAAAGTTTCAGGAAAAAAACTTAAATTTAAAATAAGGGTCAGTGCCCATTAATGCAGCCTTATCAGTGCCCATCTGCAGCCTCACCAGTACCCATCAATGCAGCGTAAACAGTGCCCATCAATGCAGCCTGATCAGTGCCCATCATCAGCCTTACCAGTGCCCATTAATGCAGCCTGATCAGTGCCCATCTGTTAGCCTCCCCATTGCAGTCTGATCAGTGACCATCTGCAGCCACACCATTGTTGCAGCCTGATCAGTGCCCATTTGCAGCCTCACCATTGTTGCAGCCTGATCAGTGCCCATCTGCAGCCTCACCAGTGCCCATTAATGCAGCCTGATAGTGCCCATCTTCAGCTTCACCAGTGCCCATCAATGCAGCCTGATTAGTGCCCATCTGCAGCCTCACCAGTTCCCATCAATGCAGCCTTATCAATGCCCATCTTCAGCCTCACTAGTGCCCATCAATGCAGCCTGATCAGTGCCCATCTTCAGCCTCACCAGTGCCCATCAATGCAGCCTGATCAGTGCCCATCTTCAGGCTTACCAGTGCTCATCAATGCAGCCTGATCAGTGTCCATCTTTAGCCTCACCAGTGCCCATCAATGCAGCCTGATCAGTGTCCATCTTTAGCCTCACCAGTGCCCATCAATGCAGCCTGATCAGTGTCCACCTTCAGCCTCACTAGTGCCCATCAATGCAGCCTGATCAGTGTCAATCTTCAGCCTCACCAGTGCTCATCAATGCAGCCTGGTCAGTGTCCATCTTTAGCCTCACCAGTGCCCATCAATGCAGCCTGATCAGTGTCCATCTTTAGCCTCACCAGTGCCCATCAATGCAGCCTGATCAGTGTCCACCTTCAGCCTCACTAGTGCCCATCAATGCAGCCTGATCAGTGTCCATCTTCAGCCTCACCAGTGCTCATCAATGCAGCCTGATCAGTGCCCATCTTCAGCCTCACCAGTGCCCATCAATACAGCCTGATCAGTGTCCATCTTCAGCCTCACCAGTGCCCATCAATGCAGCCTGATCAGTGCCCATCTGCATCCTCACCATTACAGCCTGATTAGTGCCCATCTGCAGCCTCACGTCAGATTACACAGAGCAGGGATCTCCCGTTTACTCGGTGGCCTCTTTAATATGAAGTCCTGCCTCCCGGCTCCTATAAGTGGCGGGACACTGGTCCAATGCCGGTCCAGGAGACGGGACTTCGTATTACAGAGGCCGCCGAGTAAACAGGAGATCCTCGCTCTATGTAATCTGATGGCGCTTGCCCCCCCCCCCCCCCTTTATGTTTTTATGGTCATTTGTGGATGGACATTGTATGGTTACACAACCTATCACATTGCTGTAATCATTTTATATGGACTATAAACTGAAGGACTTATGAATAAATGGTTGTGGAATGAATCATCCGAGTTTCGATTATTTCTTATGGGGAAATTCCCTTTGATATAAGAGTGCTTTGGATTACAAGCATGTTTCTGGAACTAATTATGCTCGCAATCCACGGTTTTACTGTGTAATATATTGTAACATATATATATTTATGTATAATATAAATTGTTACATTGTAACGTATGTTTACATTTTCTTCCAGGTACAGGACTCTCTGAGAAGGGGAAATTACAGTTTAGCTGCTGTGTATTCAGCAAGAGCTTTCAGCTGGAACATCTCCGCCTGTATATCGGGAATATGCGGACATATGGCATGGATAGTGTATCTGATATATGCATCTTCATCATCCAAATTACACTGGCTACCCCTTTAATAAGCATCAACACTTGCAATTTCCCGTATTTATGCAAATAACTGTAAGCTGGTGGAAAAGCCGGTACATCCAGATCAGCGTACAAAGTCAATATTGGCAACAGTTTATTGTGTGAAGGTTCTAAGCTACTTCAGTAAATCAGCCCAATGATCTTCTATGTAATAATTGTACAACTTAGTATAAAGCTGTTGATTATTTACCGTCTTATACAGTCCCCTGCAGTATGTGAGTTTTCTTTTTCATGTTCAAAATTGGAATCTTTATATTAAAATTATTATTAGAATTTCTAATTACCACAGTGCTGTACAGAGAACACTGAGCCAATCACATCAGTCTCTGTACCAGAGGAGCTTACACTCTAATGTCCCCCCACAGTCACACACTATTATTATACATTTATATAGCTCTGACATATACCGCAGTGCAGTACAGAGAACACTGAGCCAGTCAGATCAGTCTCTGTACCTGAGGAGCTTACACTCTAATGTCCCCCCACAGTCACACTATTATTATTATACATTTATATAGCTCTGACATATACTGCAGTGCTGTACAGAGAACACTGAGCCAGTCACATCAGTCTCTGTACCAGAGGAGCTTACACTCTAATGTCCCTCCCCCACAGTCACACACTATTATTATTATACATTTATATAGCTCTGACATATACTGCAGTGCTGTACAGAGATCACTGAGCCAATCACATCAGTCTCTGTACCAGAGGAGCTTACACTCTAATGTCCCTCCCCCACAGTCACACACTATTATTATTATACATTTATATAGCTCTGACATATACCGCAGTGCTGTACAGAGAACACTGAGCCAGTCACATCAGTCTCTGTACCAGAGGAGCTTACACTCTAATGTCCCCCCACAGTCACACACTATTATTATAAACTTATATAGCCCCGACATATACCGCAGTGCTGCACAGAGAACACTGAGCCAGTCACATCAGTCTCTGTACCAGAGGAGCTTACACTCTACTGTCCCCTCCCCCACAGTCACACACTATTATTAATTTACATTTATATAGCTCTGACATATATCACAGTGCTGTACAGAGAACACTGAGCCAATCACATCAGTCTCTGTACCAGAGGAGCTTACACTCTAATGTCCCCCCACAGTCACACACTATTATTATAAACTTATATAGCTCCGACATATACCGCAGTGCTGTATAGAGATCACTAAATCCCACTTACACAGAACAAATTTATGAACAGTTTTGATGGACAAGCAGCTGTGCAATTTATTTTATTTTATTTTTTATAAATACGCCCCTATGTGTCAGTGATTGGCCTGTGCTTATCATAAATATCTAAAATGTTCATTATTGTTTGAATGATATGGTCAATTTATCTAGCAAGTTAAAATTATTATAATACAGAATTTATATAGCGTCAACAGTTAACGCAGCGCTTTACAACATGGGAACGCGGGGGAACGCAGTTCCAACACCTCCAGCAAGCACTGAGTGCTGGGTTGTGCTGCAGAGTCTATTGATGCTGGCTGCAGAGGGACCTATTGTCACCCCCTGCAGGGGGACCAATTGTGAGGGGATCTGTTTTGCGGGGGAGGAGGGGTTATTGTTGCTGCTGGGTTATCTATTGTTCCATTGATCCATTGTTGCTGGAGGGGGTCTTATATTGCTAGGGGGTCAGTTGTTACAAGAGGGATCTACTGTTGAGGGAGGGAGGTCTATTGTTGCTGGCTGCTGGAGGGTCTATTGGTGCTGTCTGTAGGGAGATCTGTTGTTGCTGTTGGGGGTATTGTGATGCGGGTGGTCCACTGTTACTGGGGAGATCTATTGTTTCTGGCTGCAGGGGATCTATTTTATTGCTTTTTTCTTATCATTAACAAATTCAATACAAATTATTTCTTACTATTTTGTTCTATATTCTCTCAAAGGGGCGGTACTGGGAGGTTGGTAGGGGGTGGAGCCAAGGAACAGTGCTCAGAGGTGGGTAGGGGCAAAGACAAGGGGTGACTCTGAAAAGGGGAGTTCCTGCACCTATTTTCTGGGGGAAAAAAGCCCTGGTTACAATAAAATTTAATACAGGTGGAATCAGAGGGCCCTGCTCTTTGGAGCTTACAATCTAAAAGGGAGGGTCAAGAGATACAAAAGGTAATAACTGTGGAGGGTAAGCTGTTGGAGACAGTGGAAATACAGTTGTTAGGTAGGGGCAGAATAGGCTTCTCTGAAAAGAAGGGTTTTCAGGGATTGTCTAAAAGTTGCCAGGATAGGAGATAGTCAGACAGGTTGGAGTAGGGAGTTCCAGAAGATGGGAGAGGCTCAGGAGAAGTCTAGGAGGTGAGCATGGGAGGAGGTAGCTGGATAGCTGGGGGTCTTGGGAGGAACGTAGAGAATGACTAGGTTGGTATTTTGAGACTAGGTTAGTGATGTAGCTGGGGGCCGAGTTGTGGGTGGCTTTGTAAGTCATTGATAGTATTTTGAATCTCATTTGTTGGGTGAACGGAAGCCAATGGAGGGATTGGCAGAGAGGGGTGGAGAACTGATCGGTTGGTGAGGTGGATGAGTCTGGCAGCATCATTCATGATGGACTGAAGGGAGGATAGCCTATGTAAAGGTAAGCCAATGAGGAGGGAGTTGCAGAAGTTGAGGCGAGAGATAACCATGGAGTGGATTAGAAGCTTGGTGTTTTCATTGGCTAGGAAGGGACATATTTTAGAGATGTTGTGTAGGTCGAGGCAACAAGCTTTGGACAGTGATTGGATGTGGGGCCAAAAGGATAGTTCAGACTCCAGGACTACACCTAGGACTTTAGCATTTATATTCTAGGTGGATTGTAAGTAAAAATTTTGTTTAGGTTAATGACAGGGTCTCTTTAAGCAGGTATATTTCGGACGTGCCCTTGAATTAAGCACAAGCTGGAGAACGGCCTATTGTGTGTTTGTCATTCATTGTTTGGCCTTCCTGCTTTTCCAGTTAATGGACAGGTGAGTACAGGCAGGAGGAGACTTGTCACCATGGCACGTAATAAACACATACGTGTCCATACATGTTGTTCTTGCAGTCGTATGGCGTGGATCGAATTTCCTATTTTTATACGTTCAAAGTCACCCAGTCATTACAGCTTCTTTGGCTAAAGGATACCTCTACCTCAACCTACGGCCTGTATTGCCTGTTGGATTTTGCCTATGTTGCACCACCTCCTTCTGACGTTATGTGATGTCAGAAGGGGGCGGTGTCACCAGGTGACGTAGATGGGTGGCCCGCCCTTGCCGATAAAAGAAATGTCAAATTGCAGAGCGGGCATATGACTGGAGGACTCCCAGGAGGCGAGAGCGTTTTTTTTTTTTTTAATTATTCGGGTCCGGCGGGCATGAAAAAAACTGTTTCTTGTGGCTATTTATTTTTTTACTATTATTTGGTGAATGGGTAGGGGAAGGATGTACCTGATACCCATTCTCATAGGGGGGGAAGGCCCATCACTAAACAGAGGAAATGATGCCCTGCTTGAGGACAGACCACGTCCACCTTTGCCTGTGGACACATACGCTGCTGGCCTCCTCACAGTGCCATGGGAACGTCTGCGTCTCCTTTTTGGCCTCCCAGACATAATGGGGGGGGGTGTTTATTAACAAAATGTAATAAAGATGTGGAGACGAGAATGCACTTTAATCAATGGAAAGTGGTGTTTGGTGCATTTTAACTTGCGTACTTACTACACAGACACACTCCACTGATACACGACAATATGCAGCTGTAAAACTGCACTGATGCACTGCAATATACTGCGGTAAATGTACACCAACACACTGAAATGTACTGCGGTAAACTTGCACTAACACACTGAGGTATACTTCTCTGAAATATACTGCATTGAACGTGCACTAACACACTGACATATACTGCACTGAAATATACTGCATTAAACATGCACTAACACACTGAAAAATACTGTGTTAAACATGCACTAACACACTGAAATATACTGCATTAAACATGCACTAACACACTGAAAAATACTGCGTTAAACATGCACCAATGCACTTATATATTGTGCGGTAAACATGCACTAACACACTGACATATACTGCACTGAAATATACTGCATTAAAACGTGCACTAACACACTGCCATATACTGCACTGGAATATACTGCATTAAACATGCACTAACGCACCGAAAAATACTGCCTTAAACATGCATCAACGCATTGCAATATACTGAGGTAAACATGCACCAACGCATTGAAATATACTCCGGTAAATGTGCACTTACACACTGACATATAGTGCATCGAAATATACTGTGTTAAACATGAACTAACACACTGAAAAATACTGTGGTAAATGTGCACCAATGCACTGAAACATACTGCGTTAAATGTGCAGTAACGTGCTAAAATATACCGTATGAAACCTGCCCTGACAAAATCAAATGACTAGTCGAAAAATAAACAGACAATCACAAAATGAACAGTCGCACTACACTCACACTACACTATCGCTTGATTCACACTAAAATGACACTAAAGTAAAATGAATGGTCGCACTACACTCACTCTGCACTATCACTATATTCACACTACTCTGATACTTTACACTCACAATAGAATCACTATAGCAAACTATAGCACACTAATGCCCCGTACACATGTTCCGATAATCGTACGATAAAACTCACTTTCGACCTGATCGCACGATAATCTAATCGTTTCGACAGCCGATCATGACAGTTCATCCAACAAAATCCGAAGCGACAAACAGGAAAACTTCTGTCGTACGATAGCCCCGCGAACGACAATCGTTTCATTAGTACACTATGCGTCCTCTAAAAATCGATCCACAAAGACCGCGCATGATCAGAAACACTAAAATATCACGGAAAAGGCCTGGCTGCCATTGTTTTTGTTTTGTACCATCTGATACGTAGCTAAACAACCAGGAAGCTTTTCCCGAATCGTACGACAAAAATCATACGGTTTGTACGCATTGTTGAATTCGATGTTAGTATCATGCAACAAAATACGAACGATAAGTCGTCCGATTATCTGAACGTGTGTACGGGGCTTAAAGCGGAGTTCCACCCAAAAGTGGAACTTCCGCTTTAGGGAGTCCTGACCCCCTGACATGCCACATTTGGCATGTCATTTTTTTGGGGGGGGAGCGGGTACCTAGTTTTGACAGGTACCCGCTCCCACTTCCGCTCGGATCGCCGCGGCGCCCTGAGCGGAAGTTTTCCTCTCCCCCTCCCTCCCTGCAATCTTCTGGGACATGTCAAAGGTCCCAGAAGATTGCCGGCCAATCACGGCGCGCGGCGCAACTCGTGCATGCGCAGTGGGTACCCGGCTGTGAAGCCGCAAACTATCACAGCCGGGTGCCCACAGCAGTGATGCCGGCGCCGAGGGAGAGGATCGAGGCTTCGGGCGGCCGCATCGCTGGACCGTTGGACAGGTGAGTGAATGGCTGGAACTCCGCTTTAACTCTCTAGTAGCACTGAACAGAGCCCTGTTCTATCTCTCTCTATGCCGATATCACACTGCGAATGGCCCCTATGGGAAGAATACTTTGCATACTGTGGGGTGGGACTAAGGGCAATGAGCCATGATTGGATAGAGTCATCATGTCAGTGTCCAAACTTGGCTCTGACAGTGCTATATGCCCTGAATGGGCAAAGCTTTAATTGCTTCAACCAATCAGGACTTCCAATGCACTGTGCAGTCGCGCAGTGTGTTGAGTTAGTTTGGCGAGCTGAACAAACGGTCAAACGCCCCAACAATTCGGATGTTTGCCGATTGGGGGAAAAGCCAATGTTCGGGCCGAAATTGTTCGCCCAACAGTAGTTGACAGTAGGGATTTTTCCTTTCCTTATTTTTGGGTTGTTATGTTTTATACAGTATAAAGCTAATATATGACTTCTGGCCAGATCTTACATAAGGCAAGGATGCCTTTAATCTGTCTGATTTATTATTATTATAAATTATTATTATAAACTATGATTTATTAAATGGTTTTTGGCTGGTTTGCAAAGGTGAAGACATAATTATTATTTATTAAGACAGGTAATGCTAGGTGACATAGTTTACCTGTATCCTCCCAGAACTGGTTTTTCCAGATACGTGGATTTAGGTGGGTCGCATAATATCATCAAATAATTGTGGTGATCACAAGAGTTTATTTAACCACTTAAGGACCAGGCCCATTTCTAAATACTTGTTGTTTACAAGTTAAAATCTGTATTTTTTTTTTTACTAGAAAATTACTAAGAACTCCCAAAAATTAAACTTTTTTTTTTTTTTTTAAGCGGAGACCCTAGAGAATAAAATGGAGATTATTGCAATACTTTATGTCACCCAACGGTCCTACAAACGTAATTTTTGGGGAAAAAATATTTTTTTTTAAATTAAAAAATAATAAAAAACAGTAAAGTTAGTCCAATTTTTTTCTATAATGTAAAAAATGATGTTACGCCGAGTAAATTGATTCCTAACATGTAATGCTTTAAAATTGCGCACACTTGTGGAATAGTGACAAACTTTAGTACTTAAAAATCTCCATAGGCTACGCTTTAAAAATGTCTACAGGTTAGCAGTTTAGAGTTATAGAGGAGGTCTAGTGCTAGAATTATAGCTCTCACTCTAACGATTACGGCGATAAATCACAAGTGTGGTTTGAACACCGTTTACCTATGTGGGCGCGACTTGTGTATTCATTCGCGTCTGCGTGCGAACTCGGAGGGACGGGAGGCTTTAAATTTCTTATTTTTTTTTCAAATTTATTTTACTTTTGTTTTTTTATTTTTACACTGTCCCCTTAAAAAAAAAAAAAAAAAAATGTGATCACTTTAATTCCTTTTACAAGAAATGTTAACCACTTCTGAAGCGGAAGTATTTGCCCCCCTTAATGACCAGGCCATATTTTGCGATTTGGCACTGCGTTATTTTAACGGACAATTGCGCAGTCGTGCCTCGCTGTACCTAAATAAAATTGATGTCTTTTTTTCCCCACAAACAGAGCTTTCTTTTGGTGGTATTTGATCACCTGTGTGATTTTTATTTTTTGCGCTATAAACAAAAAAAGAGCGACAATTCTGAAAAAAAAAAAGAAAACTATATTTTTCACATTCTGCTATATAACATTCCCAAAAAAAATTAAAAAATTAATATTTTTAACATTTTTGGCCAATTTGTTTTCTGCTACATATTTTTGGTAAAAAAAAATCGCAATAAGCGTATTTTGGTTGGTTTGCACAAAAGTTATCATGTCTACTAACTACGGGAAAGATTTATGTCATTTTTATTGTTTTTTTTTTCTACTAGTAATGGCGGCGATCAGAGATTGGACTCCTAACTGACATTTTTGACACATTGGGGGGGGGGGGGGGGCAGTGACATTACTACAGTAATCAGCGCTAAAAATATGAACTGTTACTGTAATAAGGACACTGGCACGGAAGGGGGTTAACCCTGTGGGTGATCAAAGGGTTAAATGTTTACCTAGAGGCGTGTTTCTAACTGTGGGGGGCGTGGCTTGTGAAATGATCATAGAGACCTGTGGTCCTATATAGAAGGATCACAGGTGCTCTGTGATTATTCCAGAGAGGAGAACGGTCAGCTGAGTTTACAACAGCCGACCGTTTACTCTCTCAGCGGGAACGATGGCGGGTGTCAGATGGCAATCGGAGCCGCCTGACCCGTGCATCGGCTTCCCTGCCTAGCTGCCTGCGCCTGACCGACGTACATAGGCGTGCGCACGGGGTGTGCCGGGTGTGCCTGGGCACACCCTAATGCCCAGGCACATCCCAGGGCTTTTTTGCTGGCAGAATGTGTAGGATCTCCATTTCAGCCCCTCTGCTAATGGATAATTGCAGCGCTGCAAGTGGGGCTATTCATTTGGCTGTGTAACTGAGTGCAACCACTGCGGAGTAATCAGGCAGGCAGCCGCATTTTCCGATGCTACCTCTATAGTTCCGGCTACAGCATTCCTGACAGGTCACTCCGCCGCCTGCTGTCAGGGTCAGGGATGCTGTAGCCACAACTATAGAGGTAGGTCCCTTTGTCTTTATCTTCTAAGGTTCCGAATCCTGCCCACTGTCACAACGGGACCGCCACAGCCCACCACTGCCCTGTGCAGGGCCGGCGGCGCTACCTATACATGTCAGTCAGGGGCACCGCCAGTGGCGTTGCGTGCAGGCGGGTTCCAGGAGTCCAGGTTCAGTGGCGGCAGTGGGCGGCCGGGTACCCATCTCCACTGCACACTGCGGGTGTTTGGAGATAGGTGGTGGCAGGGGCGGACTGACCAATCGGGTCGTGGAGTCAGTCTAGGTCCAGTGGCGGGGAGCAGGCAGTGAAGGCTTAGGCTTCGGAGCAAGGGCAGGATGTTCATGACAGCACCCAGCTCCAAATACCATGATCTCTATAACAAGTGGGCGACCTCACAGTCAGGGGCTATGGGGATGGTGAGCAGCATGGGCAGCCCGTAGGATAGGCTCACAGGGGGCCCGGAGGATGAAGATGCAGTGCGGGAGTCACAGGCAGTCAGGGACCGCTTGGGAGGGACAGTCTGGCTTCCAAACTGCATCAGCTGGAAGGAGCACAGCACCTCGATTGCTGCCAGAAAGAGAACGAGACCTGCCTGCTGATGATCATTGAACATCCACCTACTGCTGGCAGGAAGGTACTGGGCATCACACACTTACCCGCAGACACAGACTGGGATAGGGGGGCATAGGAGGGAGGGACTGCAGACACCCACCTCTCTCTTCCACCCCTCCTCTCTCCCCTCTTTCATCCTCCTCTCTCTCATCCCCCTTTCTCCCCCCCTTTTCTCTCTCTCCCCTCTCTCATCCTCCTCTCTCCCTTCTCATTCACCCTCTTCACTCCCCTTCCCCCCTCTCTCATCCTCCTCTCTCCCATCTCATCCAACCCCCCCCCTCACTCCCCTTCCCCCCTCTCTCCCTCACCCCCCTCTCTCTCAACCCCCTCTTCTCCCCCTCTCTCTTCCCCCTCCCCCCGCTCTCTGTCTCAACCCCTATTCCACCTCTTTTCCCCCCTCTCTCTCTAGCCCCCTCAACTCCCTATTCTGCCTCTCTTCTCTCACCCTCTCATTCTCGCCTCCCCTCACCCCCTCTCTTCTCCCCTCTGGAGAAGGACTCTGTGCTGTGAGGGGGCTGCTTTGCCTGACCTGACCCCCCCTTTACAAATACCTATTGTCTGCCACACTGGTTTAAAGGGGAACTCTGCAGATTCTTAGGTAAATGGGAACTCTGATGTGATTGGGATCTCTGTGAACTCTGTGGTAACCAAAAACCCCCTCACATCAGAGCCCCCCTTACATAACAGTTCACAGAGTTCCCTTTTGTGTCAGCGTCCCCCCTTACAGTGTATATAAAGGGTGACTCTGATGTAAGGGGTCTCTGAGTCCCCCCTTACATCAGAGTTTCCAGTGTTCTCCCTTTATCTGAGTCCCCCCTTACCCTTACAGTGTATATAAAGGGGGACTCTGATGTAAGTATAGGGACTTTGGGAACTCTGATATGAGAAAATGCTGGGAACTCTGATGTAAGGGGGGACTCTGGTGACCAGAGACCCCCTTATATCAAGGTTCCCCTTTACACCAAAGCATTCTTTACATCAGATTTTCCAGTGTAAAGAACTCTGGGGATTCTGATGTAAGGGAGGAACCCTGATTTAAGGGGGGAACAGATGAAATGCTATTGACTCTGGTGTAAGGGGACATGCTATAAAATCTGATGTAAATAAGGACTCAGATGTGGGGGGGCACTGTGGACAGTGTGGAATTTGTAAGAGCTCATTCACAAATGTTTTGATTTCTGAAGAGCGATCCACAAACAGATCGCTCTTCAGAGAGCATTTCCGAGGTGGTGAGGAGGCATTGTATCACCTCCACACCACCTGCTTTAACCCATTAAACTCCACACTGCACATGGTTGTGGGGCGCATGCAGAGTGCCGCAATTTACTTGAATGGGTCACAGTCAGTTGGTGCGACACCTGCTGAAACCAACAGGGGGGTATAATTGCAACTGTTGCATGTGAACATGCCCAGCTTCAGCCTCTACAGCTAAAAGGTGGTAGCAATTGAGGGGTGGTAAAAGAACAGTTTAACCGCAGAGTTGTACTACCCCTCAACCACTAGTGTAAACAATTAAATGTTTTAATAAGTTAAAAAAATAAAGCGTTTTATTTAATTTTTTATAACATTGATAAGTGTTAAAAAATGTTTTAATACATTTTAAAATGTTTGTTCACATTTATTTATAAGGGTGTGTGTTTGTGTGTATATATATATTACTGTGTATTCACATATACGTCCGCATGTGTGATTGCGCTTTGGGGTGCACACCCTAATGCAAAGGGCTGCGCACACCTATGCCGACGTATACCTATGATGGTTCGCACAGGAGCAGCTGCCTGTCGCAGTATAACTGCGGAGGCAGTCGTAAAGTGGTTAACATCCCTTGTAATAGAAATAAGCAAGACAGGTCCTCTTTAATGTGAGATCACATTTACACTTAAAAGCACAAAAAAAAAAAAAAAATGGCCCTTTAAGGCCGTTCTGCGGATGTGACGTTTGACGTCACTCTGGTCCTCCAAGGGCATAGAGTTGAGTGGGGGCCATCTTGCCCTCACTCGACTTCCTGACCACACGCACAGGGGATCGGATCGTTTTTCCTGCTACCGACGGCTCCGGGAAGCAAGGAAAACAGCTGGTAAGCGGTAAGAGGGGGGTGGACACCTCTCTCGCCGCCCATAAAAGTGATCCTGTGGTGAATCAGCTGCTGGAACCACCACGTAAAAAAACTACCGGAGTTATGGCAGCTATCGGCTGCCAAAACTCCAGTATGTAATGTCAAAGTAGCAATCTATATACAAGGTGGGCGGTAAAGCTGTCCTGGATAATATAGAACAGTTCCGTGTCTTTGTTATCGAGTCATCTGTGGGAACACTTCCTTTTATGCAAATTATAAAGCTTGTTTATAACTGGCACAAAGCCTAATTAGCTGGATATTCCAGTTCTGTCCTATTATTTGCACTGATTGCACTAATTGCCGAGTGTCCTCCATCCTAAACAAAAAAACAACAAAAGCATTGTGAGCCATTGTATTAAAGACAGGGATGGTATGATCTACAGATTTAGATTTATACATTAAAATGTATTTTAGGAAAACTATAAAATAGTTTCTTTGGATCTGGAGGCACCTGAGCAAATTACAGTATGCTGAAGAAAAAACTCCAGTATACCACAGACACCGCTACAGTCACACTGCAGTCAGTCTCTCTCATAGTGACCACACTTCCATACCATGGTCAGGGAACCATCGGGGGGGACAGCCCATACACATGTATGGGACCCAGGCGTTCCAAGGGGCCTGGCCGCCCAAGCCCATCCAACGAGATCAAGTTGTTGCTGCTGTAGTAACTAGCAATTGCTTAAGCAGGTTGGCCGCAGAGTAAGCTGATGCAGTGGAAGGGATGTCTCTTTGCTGGATTGGGCTGTCACTTTGCTGAATATATGAGGTCGTCTCTTTGCTTGATTGAGATGTCTTTTTGTTGGATTGGGCAGTCTTTTTGCTGAATATATGAGGCTGTCTCTTTGCTGGATTGGGCTGTCTCTTTGCTGCATATATTGGGGATGTTTCTTTGCTGAATTGGGATGTCTCTTTGCTGAATATATGGGGATGTCTTTTTGCTGGATTGAATTCATTTTCATATATTAAGTTGTAAGAGTGTTAAAATAAAAGTGGGTGTGGGTGCACTGAAAGACTCGGTGGCATGGCCAGAGGGCAGATTTGGTGGGATCGCCAGAGGGCGGGCCCTTGGGAATGTTGGTTGTCAGGCCCAGAGGCTGATTGCTGCCCTGACGATGGTCATCCTCTCACACCACAGTCAGTCTCTTGAGTAGTGGTCAGCCTCTCACACCACAGTCAGTCTCTTGAGTAGTGGTCAGCCTCTCACACCACAATCAGGATCTCACATAATGGTCAGCCTCTCACATTATGGTCAGCCCTCATACCATAGTCAGCCCTCAAACAACAGTCAGACTCTCACACCATGGTCATCCTCTCAGGTAATGGTTAGTCTTTTACACCATGCTCAGCCTCTCAAGTAATGGTCAGACTTTCACACCACAGTCAGCCTCTCACACTATGGTCAGCATCTAATAATATGGTTAGCATCTCAAGTAATGGTTAGCCTTTCACACCATGGTTAGCTTCTCACATAATGATCAGCCTCTCATACCATGGTCATCCTCTCACACAATGGTCAACATCTAATACTATGGTTAGCCTCTCATATGGTCAGACCATTACACCTTAAACAGCTTCTTGCACTATGGTCAGCCTCTCACACCACTGTTAGCCCTCAAGTTATGGTCAGTTTCACACTATGAGCTTGGCTATGGCTTGGCTACGCTGCATTGTCGGTTTACATCTAAGAGGTTTGCACGCCAGCGGAACAGCTACACAGACCGGGGATAACGCACATCATTCTACTCATCTCGACTCCCGGAATGGGTTTTTATTGCATGAACATGCATACAGATGTGAGTGCATTCTTTTTTGTTCAATAAAAATTGCTTACAGTCTACGCTTAGAGGCGCCTCTATTTTTGTCTTTTAGTACTTTACGCTATAATCAGCCTCTCACATAGTGTTTAGCTGCCCATACCATGGTCAGACTCTCACACTATGGTCGGCCTCTCACATCATGATCAACCTCTAACATAATAGCCCTTCACTTCAAAGTCAGCCTCTCGCATAATGGTCAGCCTCACTCACACCACAGTCAACTTTCACATGACAGTCAGCATCTTGCACAATCACCAGCATCTCAAACCATGGTCAGTCTCTAACATAATGGTCAGCCTCTAATATCACCGCCAGACTCCACCACAGTCAGCCTCTCTCACCAGTCTGCTTCTCTTATCATGGTCACCCTCCAACATTGTTGTCAGCCTCCCACATAAGCCTTTTCTTTCATTGCAGCCATTGCAACTTGGATGAACAGAACCCCAGACAACACTTTTTTTTTCTATTGCGTTTGTCCCATTGGAGTGATTTTTCCCTTTTCTTGCCTTAAAGCAAGAAAGCAAGAGTGTAAATTTCCCCTTAGACACTTGTCTCAGGAACAGGTGTCCCCATTGCAAGATTTTCCCGACCTACTGAGAGGGGATCCAACCCTTTAACCAGAGAATCCAAAACAAAAACAGCTCTAGTTTTAGATTCTTTAAAAAAAATAAAATAAATAAATAAAATATATACAGTATATTATTTTTTATTGTCCCTTTAACACATCAGGAATGATATTTGCATAATGTCATAACTTTAGTAAATTTGTTCGCATTTTTCAAAGCTTTGTTCATCGCTCAGGGAAAATCTCCGGATCGGGAAGTAACTGTGTGAATATTTAAATTTCCTCTTCAGTCTGCCAATTATACGTGTTCTGTTCGGAATAAGGTTTCCTTATTATGAAATGGTAATTATTCAAGCATGTGTTTATTGGTTAAACAAAGTTACTCATCCAGATAAAAGGGTGTTGGCAATGGAAAATCATTTGTTTGCATTGCTATGAAGGAGAGGAAAGTTGAAGACGAGAGGAGTCCTTAACATTTCAATTTAAAGGATGCATCCTGCACAAACCTCCATGAATTCCAACCCTTCAGGAACGTGTGCGTGTATGACCACCACTGGCACCAAATACGATGATGCCCCTCCACCATACTCAGAGATGCCTCCTCCATGGACAGATTCACAAACCTCTTTCCACATTGGGCCACCACCTCACTTATCTCAATCTTCGGGAATATATATGATTCCAGTCTGCTCCCACCATCCAGGCAGGATCTTCTATCGACCCCAATATTCAGATTTACCATCACCTGTGGACTGTGTCCCTCCATACTCAAATGTCCCAACTACAGACATCTCTGACCTACCACCCAACTCGGTCAGCATAGTCACAAGGCAGCCATCTTGTATTCTGGCTAGCCCAGCCAAATATGAGGACCACATGAAACAATCTATCTTGAGTTTATTTCTCTGCCTCCCTCTTGGAATTGTGGCTCTTTTTTACTCTTGCAAGGTAAGATGATATGAGAAGCAGAGCCGTAGAGAAAAGAATTTGGGCTCAAAGACCAAAAATGTGCAGTTTTCTTTTGTAAAATGCATAAAGTGATCCTATAGGGGTTTTGGTTAGTTTGTAATACATATACAATATTTAAGTTTGTAATATATATATATATATATATATATATATATATATATATATATATATATAAAATATATTTTTTTGTGTTTTATATATTACAAATATAAGTTGTGTATATATATATATATATATATATATATATATATATATATATAAATATATATATATTATAATATATATATATTTTTGTGTTTTATATATTACAAATGTAATTTGTATATGTATATAATATATACACAAATTATATTTGTAATATATAAAACACAAAAATATATATATATATATATACACACAAATTATATTTGTAATATATAAAACACAAAAAAATATATTTTATTTATATATATATATATATATATATATATATATATATATATTACATACTTAAATATTGTATATGTATTACAAACTAACCAAAACCCCTATATATATATTTTTTTTTGTGTTTTATATATTACAAATGTAATTTGTGTATGTATATATATATATATATATATAAATACATTTTATTGGGATTTTATGTGACAGACCGACACAAAGTGGCACATAATTGTGAAGTGGAAGGAAAAGGATAAAATGTTTTCAAAATTTAGTACAAATAAATCTGTGAAAAGTGTGGCTGCATTTGTATTCACCCCCCGGAGTCAATACTTTGTAGAACCGCCTTTCCCTGCAATTACAGCTGCAAGTCTTTTTGGGGATGTCTCTACCAGCTTTGCACATCTAGAGAGGACATTTTTGCCCATTCTTCTGTGCAAAATATCTCAAGTTCTGTCAGATTGGATGGAGAGCGTCTGTGAACAGCAATTTTCAAGTCTTGCCACAGATTCTCAATGTGATTTAGATCTAGACTGTGACTGGGCCAATCTAACACACAAATATGCTTTAATGTAAACCATTCCATTGTAGCTCTGGCTGGATGTTTCAGGTCGTTGTCCTTCTGGAAGGTGAACCTCCGCCACAGTCCCAAGTCTTTTGCAGACTGACAGGTTTTCTTCTAAGATTTCTTCTAAGATTGCCCTGTATTTGGCTCCATTCATCTTCCCATCAACTCTGACCAGCTTCCCTGTCCCTACTGAAGAAAATCATCCCCACAACATGCTGCCACCACCATGTTTCACGGTGGGGATGGTGTGTTCAGGGTGATGCGCAGCGTTAATTTTCCCTCACACATAGCATTTTAGGCCAAAAGGTTACATTTTGGTCTCATCTGACCAGAGCTCCTTCTTCTGTTTGCTGTGTCCCCCACATGGCTTCTTGCGAACTGCAAACAGGACTTCTTATGGCTTTCTTCCACCAATGGCTTTCTTCTTGTCACTCTTCCATAAAGGGCAGACTTGTGGAGCGCATGACTAATAGTTGTCCTGTGGGCAGATTCTCCCACCTGAGCTGTGAATCTCTGCAGCTCCTCCAGAGTTACCATGGGCCTCTTGGCTGCTTCTCTGAGGAATGCTCTCCTTGCCCGGCCGGTCAGTTTAGGTGGGCGGCCATGTCTTGGTAGGGTTGCAGTTGTGCCATACTCTTTCCATTTTCCCATCATGGATTGAATAGCGCTCCATGAGATGTTCAAAGCTTGGGATATTTTGTTAAACCCTAACCCTGCTTTAAACTTCTCCACAGCTTTATCGCTGACCTGTCTGGTGTGTTCCTTGGCCTTCATGATTCTGCTTGTTTACTAAGGTTCTCCAACAAACCTCTGAGGGCTTCACAGAACAGCTGTATTTATACAGAGATTAAATTACACACAGGTGGACTCTATTTACTAATTAGATGACTTCTGAAGGCAATCGGTTCCACTAGATTTTAGTTAGGGGTATCAGAGTAAAATGGGATGAATACAAATGTACCCCACACTTTTCACATATTTATTTGTAAAAAAAAATGTTTCCTTCCACTTCACAATTATCTGCCACTTTGGTGATTTCATTAATCCAACATTGTGGTTTTATATGTGCCACTTTTTGTTGGTCTATCATATAAATTCCCAATAAAATACATTTACGTTTTTGATTGTAACATGATAAAATGTGCAAAAAATTTCATGGGGTAGGAATACTTTTTCAAGGCACTGTATATATATATATATATATATATATATATATATATATATATATATATACACACATATACATATATATATATATCATATATATACATATATATATATATACACACATATATATATATACACATATATATATATATATATATATATATATATATATACACACATATATACATATATATATATATACACAGTGTATTCCTTAATGTCTAGAAATGTGTTGCACAGCACTGATGCTGTATAAAAATTTGGGGATTGGATGTCACAAGGACAGCGATTAAAATACTGTCAGAAGTTTGATACTCTTCCTCACTGTAGTAAAAAAGGAAAATTGTATCAAATTACCATAATTTTCCACCCCTGGAGCCAATTGAAAGTAGCACACATGTAGCATGCTGCCATGCTGGTGCCAGAAAAAAGGAAAATTGTATCAAATACTTACCATAATTTTCCTTTCCTGTCGTCAATCCACGGCACCATACTACATAAATGCGACCATGTTGGCACCAGGAAAGTCTGTTTTTTTTTTTTGTCTGTATCTTTGTTGAACAGATTTCCCATCACTTGCTGACAGGCAGTCAGAAATGTCCCACTATAGATGAAGCCAACAATAAAAATTGGATCGAAGCTCCAAATCTTTTTTTGCTTTAATCAAAACAAAAATAAAATTTTATAGCTGGAGTTAAACCAGTGATCTCTAAAATGTGACCTTTGGGCTTCATGCAGCCCTTTGCTTGTCTTTATGCAGCCCTTGAGGCATTAATGGGTCACAAAAAAAAAAAAAAAAAAAAAACAATTCCTCCCTGTGATTCAAATAAAAGGGCACCATTCCTTCCACTGACACCTATGACGGGGCATTATTCCTCCTACCGTCACCAGTGATGGGGCACTATTCCTCCTACTGTCACCAATGATGGGGCATTATTCCTCCTACTGTCACCAATGATGGGGCATTATTCCTCCTACTGTCACCAATGATGGGGCATTCTTCCTCCTACTGACACCAATGATGGGGCATTATTCCTCTCACTGACACCAATGATGGGGCAATATTCCTCCTACTGTCACCAATAATGGGGCATTATTCCTCCTACTGTCACCAATGATGGAGCATTATACCTCCTACTGACACCAATGATGGAGCATTATTTCTCCTACTGTCACCAATAATGGGGCATTATTCCTCCTACTGTCACCAATAATGGGGCATTATTCCTCCTACTGTCACCAATGATGGGGCATTATTCCTCCCACTGACACCAATGATGGGGCAATATTCCTCCTACTGTCACCAATGATGGGGCACTATTCCTCCTACTGTCACCAATGATGGGGCATTATTCCTCCTACTGTCACCAATGATGGGGCATTATTCCTTCTACTGTCACCAATGATGGGGCATTATTCCTCCTAATGTCACCAATGATGGGGCATTATTCCTCCTACTGACACCAATGATGGGGCATTATTCCTCCTACTGTCACCAATGATGGGGCATTATTACTCCAACTGACACCAATGATGGGGCATTATTACTCCTACTGTCACCAATGATGGGGCATTATTACTCCTACTGACACCAATAATGGGGCACTATTCCCCCCACTGACACCAATGGCGGGCACTATTCCTGCCACTGACACCAGTGATGGGGCACTATTCCTCCCACTGTCACCAATGTTGGGGAAATATTCCTCCCACTGTCACCAACGATGGGGAAATATTCCACCCACTGTCACTAATGAAGAGACATTATTCCTCCCACCAACAATGGGGCACTATTTCTCCCACTGACCAGAGATGCTAAATCATTTTTTTTTTTTACTCCCATTGACCACCAAGCCTGAGGCATTTTCAACTCTCACTGGCCACAGTCCGGCCCCCTAAAGTCTAAAGGGAAAGTAAAGTTAAGAGTTAAGCCTAACCCATTAAAGATGTTAATTTGCCGAATGTATTAATTTATTTTTTTAATAATACAGACCAGAGCATCCAACAAACGCGGAGACCTGATGGCTGCAGCGGATCAGTCCAGAAAATCGCACAAGCTGAATAAGATGTGTTGGTTCGGACTGTTAGTCTACATCACTGTGATCTCCATCCTCATTGTGAGGCTCATGTTACAACGTCATCTTTTCCCTGGTTAAGGATCTCCAACATCTGCAGCACGTGGACTTGCTTTGAAGAAATATTCTGTATTTATGATGTACAATAAATTATTGAATTTTTAAATAATTCTTCATTTTTTTTCCATAAAAGGGGACTTAACTCCCATCAACATCCCAACCCCAAAGCCATCCCCTCTTGACCTGTTATGCTGGGTTCAGTTCAAAACACACACTAACCTGTCTAGTGGATCCATTATAATCCTGCAGAAATCTGCTGTGCCAATGTTTTTATGCCGCCAGCTAGGATCTCCTTTGGGTTCAGGCAGCCTGACCCCCGGCCCCGATGACGTAGCAGCTCCGCCCTTAGGCTGTTCTGTTAATGGGCTCCTGCAGCCTTTTGGGATATGTGATAGGGGCAGTGGTGTATTTTGGTTTTGCGCTGCCCTAGGCAAGACTAAAATTGGGCAACCCCTCCCCCTCCTAAGTAAATTTGCCCCTGTCCTTCATTTTTTACGGATGTGACTCCCTCCAAAATTGAAGAACTACAAGTCCCAGAATGAACCCCTGAGATCTCAGGAGGGGGGGGGGAGGGAGAGAGAGAAAGGGGTGGGTGAGGGAGGGAGAGAGGGGGTGAGAGAGAGAGGGGATAAGAGAGGCTGAAAGGGGGAGGGAGAGAGAGAGAAGGGGGGATGAGAGAGAGAGGGGGGGTGAGAGAGAGAGGGGGGTGAGAGAGAGAGGGGGGAGAGAAGGGGGAGAGGGGGATGAGAGAAAGAGAGCGAGAGGGGGTGAGAGAGAGGAGGGGTTGAGAGAGAGAGAGGGGTGAGAGAGAAAGAGGGGGGTGAGAGAGAGAGAAAGAGGGGTGAGTGGAAGAGAAGGGGGGGTGAGAGTGAGAGAGAGTGAGTGAGAAAGAGAGGGGGGTGAGAGAGGAGGCTTTAGGAACCAGTGGCCAATAGAGTCTCAGGTGGAGGGGGGCAGCTTTTTTGCTGCCCCCTTGCAAAGTGCTGCCCTAGGCCTGGGCCTTGTCGGCCTAAGCCAAAATACAGCACTGGATAGGGGTTTCCCAGGGGGCTGCTGGAGCCAGACATACCATTTGGAGGGAATTTTTTTTTTTTTTTTAGGATTAAGATGCTTCTGTAATGCAAAATGTAGTGCGCCCCCAAAGGAGCCGTGGGTGAGTACAGTCCTATATCCCCACTTAGAAGTTAGATGGTGTAATTTAGCAGTTAGTTTGGGATAACACATGGCAAGGTAAAATCTATCTGTAAGGTTTGATAAAGTCCATGACATTTTTTTCAGATTGCCTAAAAGGGGTTTTTATCCCCTCTTCAATAAAGCTGCATTTTCACTTTCACTCTTGTCATCGCCAAGGCCAAATTCAACACTACTGACATCAATAACTCTTAAAATAGAAACTTAAAGACTTCACAAAGTGTACGCAAACAAGGTCACTTCCTTTTGCAAGGTATTTCTGAAAGTTTTCAGCTCATTTATATATATATATGTAAAATTCTACGAGACACACCTGCTAAATCTACATGAAGGTCTTCTCCTCTGGTTTAATATGTGGCTATAAAAGCAACTAAAGAAAAGAGATTGGGACAAAGGTCTTCTCTGTTCAATAAAAATGTCCTTCCCCTTTACAAGGTTGTAATTCTGCCAGCCTTACGTATTCCATGCACACAATTGATATAAGCGCATCCTTCTCAACTCAGCTGCAGAAGGAACATCTTGAGAACTGAAGTACGTACATCTTCCATGACCAAGGGGGAGATGTAGAAGCCCTGATATCTGGAAGACACCAGAACGACCTTGAAGACACCAAAAGGACCTCTTTATGGGGAACACGGTATCATGAACTCTTTGCCAACTCAGCCAGTGAATATCCATGTGAAATATTCTGCTTAGATACAATTCATGAGTCCATGACATTCCACGGGACCAATTGCCAAAAACATCTTCGTTGAAGTTTCTCCAGTAGCTTCGTTGAGGGCCAAGTCAACTTAACTTGGAAAAAATACCCAACTACTATTGCGTCATTAGGTTCATCGGTGGGACCAGGTCATCCAACCCAACCATGACACATCAGGAAAATTGGATAACAATGAACCCATTACCTTCTCATTCTTGTCAACTTGGTGGGAATGCAATGGATCCACCTCCGCAGTATGACATAATATTTAATCATGGTGTTGTATCTTCTCAATATGTCATGACTGATAATCCTTCACCGTCTCACTTTAAACCCGTATTTGCTACTGAGCATGTTGTCATAAATACAGAGATCTCTTCTGTACATGTGGTTACAGCACCTTCCAACGTCATCGTGGCTCCACGGGTCTATAAGGACTACATGGCGCTGTCTATCATGAGCATGTTGTTCTGCTGCCTGCCAGTGGGGATTGCTGCTCTAGTCTATTCCTGCAAGGTAATTCGGACGCTGGGGGGCTTTTAGGGGAGAAGAATGAGAAGGAAATAAATTGGGGAGGCTCTGGTGTGTTTTTGTGATTGTTGGATTTGGGTCTTTATTGCTTTTCTCTCTCTCTCTCTCTCTCTCTCTCTTTCTCTTTCTCTCTCATTCTCTCTCTCTCTCTTTCTCTCTCATTCTCTTTCTTTCTCTCTCTTTCTCTCTCTTTCTCCCTCTCTTTCTTTCTTTCTCCCTCTCTCTTTCTTTCTCTCTCATCCCCCCTCTCTCTCTTTCCCCCTCTCTCTCTTTCCCCCGCTCTCTCTTTCTCTCTCTCTTTCCCCCACTCTCTCTTTCTCTCTCTTTCCCCCTCTCTCTCTTTCTCTCTCTCTCTCTCTCTCTCCCTCTCTCTCTTTCTCTCTCTCTCCCTCTCTCTCTTTCTCCCTCTCTCCCTCTCTCTCTCTTCCCCCCTCTCTCTCTCTTCCCCCCCCCCCTCTCTCTCTCTTTCCCCCATCTCTCTTTCCCCCTCTCTCCCTCTCTCTCTCTTCCCCCCTCTCTCCCTCTCTCTCTATCTCTCTCTCTTTCCCTCTCTCTCTCTCCCCCCTCTCTCTCTTTCCCCCTCTCTCTCTTTCTCTCTCTTTCCCCCTCTCTCTTTCTCTCTCTTTCCCCCGCTCTCTCTTTCTCTCTCTTTCCCCCTCTCTCTCTTTCTCTCTCTCCCTCTCTCTCTCTTTCTCTCTCTTCCCCCTCTCTCTCTCTTTCTTCTCTCTCTCTCTCTCTCTCCCCCCTCTCTCTCTTTCTTTTTTTTTTTCCCAAAAAGTTTTTATTTAGCTCTCTCTTTCCTCTCTCTCTCTTTCCCTCTCTCTCTCTTTCCCCCTCTCGATCTCTCTCTTTCTTTCTCAGGGGTCAGGGGTCTTCAAACTGTGCCCCTCCAGTTGTTCAGGAACTACAATTCAGATCATACCAAGTCATTTCTGTGATTGTCAGAGTTTTCCCAATGCCTCATGGGATGTGTAGTTTCACAACAGCTGGAGAGCCAGAGTTTGAGGATCCCGGCTCTAAGGGGTCTACTTATAAAATAAACATGGGCAGAACAAAAAAATGGTTTAGTTTTGATTCATCAATTAACCAATTTTGTTTTGGTTAAATTAAATTTCTAAATTTGATTCGCTTTGTTTCCTTTATTCGTTTTCAGATTTGATTCAAATTGTCCGATTTCAACCGAATTGAATTAAATTCGACCAAATTTGGAAAATTCGAATTGGCATTCAAATTCGTTTTTCAATTCTGCGGCTGCTGAATTTTTCCTATCTAAGATTTGAATTTCATATTCTTTTCGAAATTCAAATCAAATATGAATCTCAATATTTCAGAAAAATTTTTTTTAGTTTTTTTTTAGAGGATTGATTTACATTTGTTGATATTGTGATTGGGAATTGGGATACATCTAAATGTCCAAAAAACAAAAATTGTGTCTGTATTTCTTTTTGGAATGAAATGCATCACACTTGTCTACTAAAACATTTATTGAACATACACTATATTGCCAAAAGTATTGGGACGCCTGCCTTTACACACACATGAACTTTAATGGCATCCCAGTCTTACTCTGTAGGGTTCAATATTGAGTTGGCCCACCCTTTGCAGCTATAACAGCTTCAACTCTTCTGGGAAGGCTGTCCACAAGGTTTAGGAGTGTCTATGGAAATGTTTGACCATTCTTCCAAAAGCACATTTGTGAGGTCAGGCACTGATGTTGGACGAAAAGGCCTGGCTAGCAGTCTCCGGCTCTAATTCATGCCAAAGGTGTTCTATCGGGTTGAGGTCAGTACTCTGTGCAGGCCAGTCAAGTTCCTCCACCCCAAACTCACTCATTCATGTCTTTACGGACCTTGCTTTGTGCACTGGCATGCAGTCATGTTGGAACAAGAAGGGGCCATCCCCAAACTGTTCCCACAAAGATGGAAGCATGAAATTGTCCAAAATGTCCTGGTATGGTGACACCTTAGAAGTTCCCTTCACTGGAACTAAGGGGCCAAGCCCAACCCCTGGAAAACAACTCCAAACCATAATCTCACCTCCACCAAACTTAACACTTGGTACAATGCAGTTCTTCTGGCAACTGCCAAACCCAGACAAGTCCATCGGATTGCCAGAGAGAGAAGCGTGATTCGTTACTCCAGAGAATATGTCTCCACTGCTCTGGAGTCCAGTGGTGGAGTGCTTTACGCCCCTTTGCATTAGACTTGGTGATGTAAGGCTTGGATGCAGCTGCTCGGCCATTGAAACCCATTACATGAAGCTCTCTAGGTACTGTAGTTGTGCTAAACTGAAGTTTGGAAGCCTGTAGCTATTGACTCTGCATACAGTTGACGACTTCTGTGTGCATGTTGCCAAGTTCCTGTTGTTCCCAGTTGCTTCCACTTTGTTATAATATCACTAACAATTGACCGTGGAATATTTAGTAGTAAGAAAATTTCACGGATGGACTTATTGCACAGCTGGCAACTTATCACGCTACCACACCTGAATTCACTGAGCTCCCGAGAGCAACCTATTCCTTCACAAATGTTTGTAGAAGCAGTCTGCATGCCTAGGTGCGTGATTTTATACATCTGTGGCCATGGAGGTGATTGGGACCTAAATCTAATGATTTGGACTGTGTCTCAATACTTTTGGCAGTAGTGTATATCACAAGCATTTAGCCTGCTCATTCTTCCCACTGTTTTCTCGAATACAATTATTTACTATGATTGTCGGTGCCATCTAGTGGTCAAAACAAAAATGAAGCACTGAAAATGGTAGAATCAAATTATCAACATTTAAATAAAACATAGCACATGTTGAAGTTAAGGGTCATACACACGGGCCAAAAATCGGGCGTCGTCGGACAGTTCTACAGAAACCGGTCGAGATTCTGGCCGAACAGGCATGACCAAATATAGTTTGCCGATCAGCAACTGATAGGCGCTCTCAGCCAATGGCTGAGAATGCTAACTGATGTGTTCTGGCGGGGGGGGGGGGGGGGGGTCTAACCTAAGGTTGCCACCTCTTCTTCAAGCCAAAACCAGAACACTTTAGCTGCACACTGCAAAATTGCATTTTTTTAAGGGGTAACACTGTGGACTTGGGTGTAAGGGAAACCCTGAAACCCCATCAGGTCATCAACCTCTCACTTACATCAGAGTCCCAGCATTCCCCCTTAAATTAGAGTTCCCAAAGCCCCCTTACATCAGAGTCCACAGGACACCCCTTATATCTGAGTCCCCCTTCCCCTAGTGTACTCACTCACTTGGAGGGAGGACAGGGAAGGAAGGGGGGAGACTTCAGTCACAGACATTGGACGGT
>NC_138779.1:215429878-215431535 GCF_965119305.1 Pelophylax lessonae | reverse complement strand
ATATTGTTTCCAGGTTTCAGGTGGTCAGAAACCCAGGCACACGATTCCAAACCCGGACTGTGCGGGTGGCAACCCTAGCGTAACCCTATCAGAACACAAAAGAGCAGCAGGGGAGATTGCTGTACTAACATTGGATCATTAGTACAGCGGCTGATCCTGAGTTTTTCAGTTTTTTTTTTCTATTCAGAGTGCACACTTATGCACTCTGCGGTTGTGGTACTTGGTTACTTGGGGAGCCACAGGCTATCGTGAATATTGTGTCTGGGTTTCAGGTGGTCTGAAACCCGGGGACATGTTTCCAAACCCGGACTGTCCAGGGGGAATCCTGGATGGGTGGCAACCCTAGCATAACCCTTTCAGAACGCAATAGCCCAGTGGGGGAGATTGCAGTACTAACATTGTATCTTTGGTACAGCGGCTCATCCTGAGCTCTTCAGTTTTTTTTTCTGTTCAGAGTGCACACCTATGCACTCTGCGGTTACTTTGTTGAGCCACAGTCTATCCTGAATATTGTGTCCGGGTTTCAGGTGGTCTGAAACCCGGGCACACGATTCCAAACCCGGACTGTCCGGGTGAATCCTGGACGGGTGGCAACTCTAGCGTAACCCTATCATAACACAATAGCCCAGCGGGGGAGTTTGCTTTACTAACATTGGATCGTTAGTACCGCGGCTCATCCTGAGCTCTTCAGTCTTTTTACATTCAGCTGCTGGGCAGCATGAAAAAAATAATAATAGTGTGTAGCAGGCTGAAAAATCGCTTGATCCATCCAGGGATCGATCATCACACAGTATGGATGTATAGAAACAGAGCCAATCATGCAGCAGCCAGGGATTGATCCTAAAACAGCATAAATTTGTATATATGCCATCTAGTGGAAAAAATGTGGAATATATGCGGTTATCCAATAAATACTGCATTATGACCACTAGATGGCTCTGTTACATCCTGGGAGAGGAATAGATGCAAATACAGGACATCTAAGGCGGGTAATCCTTCCAGCATTGATTGCTTTTGGAAAGGAAGCCATTATATTAATTTCCCCATTCTGGTTCACGTACAAAGTTTTAATACCCCATCTGAGTTGCAATTGCAACCAACATACGACACATGATGTAATATTTTGGGCACAAATTGCCTCTTGCGGTGCACAAATGTCCTATCCCTGTGGCATCAATCCTTTAATCCTAAGGGTCCTTAGTTGGGTTTTTTTGACAAATTGAAAAGTAGTAAAGAAGTCTCTGGAGATTCAGATGCAAATTACTTACCATAGGGATCATTTTCCTCTTCAAAAGGATCCAGCATTTCATATATGAGCATTATCTAAATTAAATCCTCCTGAAGAAGCTAGACATATACAGCGAAAAATGTCGGGGAATTATTTGTGGTATTGTCTTAATAAGACTGATAATTGTTTTTATTAATGATTTTATATATTTTCTATAATAAAAATTTATTCATTTTAATATTATGTGCTTTTCTAACTTGTTGGCACCTTTAAAAGCCCTAAAAACTCTTGGACACAATTTTGTAACCACTAGATGGCGGTGACTTTACTAGGAAATAGTAATATCAAAGAAAATAAAGAGGAAATTTGTGCAGGCTGGGTGAATGCTTGTGACATTCATACAAAGAATGTTTTATAAAATGATCCCTA